>NW_027263653.1:0-21541 GCF_044049455.1 Aspergillus lucknowensis | reverse complement strand
TATAATAAATCTTTTTTTTATCCTATATATAATGCCTTATTTATATCTAGTATTATAGTATTATTAAGTTTTTTATAATTAAATATTATTCTTATTTTTTTATTTTTTTTTAATATAAATATTAGTTATAATAATATCTTGAATTTTAATTTATATATATATCTAACTTCTAAGAATTTTTTAATAAACTTATCTTCTATTACTAATTTTTTAGATAATTTTTAGTATTGCTTAACTTGTAGTAGCTTAATATTTAATTTTAGTAATATTCTTGCTTTATATTATAGTTTATAACTAGATAATTAGTAATCTAGTTTTATAAATAATTTAATAAACTTGTAATACTTTTTTAGTAGTAATTTTTTAATTTTAGCAAGTTTAGCTTTATAAACTTTTTTTAGCTTAGAATATCTATTTTTTGCAAATTAGGCTCTTGTTCTATTATTTCTAGTTATTTTATTTAATACTTCTTATATTTCTTTTATTATTTCTATTTAGGTAGTTTCTTGTTTTAAGATATTTATTATCTTTTAATCCTTACTATTAGAGATTATTCCTAATTCTCCTCTAATATTATAAGCTTGTATATTGTAGTCTTGTATCTTTATAACTAAATAGTATTTTTTAATTATAACTTCTTCCTTTATTTAATTAATAGTTGGTTCTTGTCTTATTAACCAAGGCATTTCTATAATTATATTATATAGTCTTTCTTCTATTAATATAATTTTAAATATTAGATTTTTAGCATGCATCCCTAAATTTAGTTAAACAATCTTTATTCTTATCTCAGGTTTATAATATAATATTTTTCCTCTAAATCTAATAATCTTGATAGTTCTTCTAGTTAGTTTAGATTTAATTTTATATTATTTAACAAACTTAGGTCTAATAAACTTATTTAATACTTTAGAGTCTATTAGAATCCTTGCTTTATATCTATTAATTATAGCAAGTATAACTAGTAATACTTAGCTTTCTATTATATAGAACTAAATCTCTTGTTAATATTTTTTATACTATTTCTATTTTTCTTTTATATACCAGGTCTTGTCATGTACTACTATTTATTTTTTAGGATAAAAAATATATTTTTTAATCTTGTAATTATATATTATTAAATAGAGGTAATATAGGTATTCTTTACTTGTAAAAATATAGTTATAGTTTTTCTTTATAAAATATTTATAGTCTAGCTTATCCAATATACTTGGCTATTATAGATACTATCTATTTTCTTATTTTGCATGGATATACCTTCTATAAAAATTATTATAACAAAATATCTAGTTAATTTTTTAGTATATTATCCCTTTAAGAATTAGGTAATAGTTATATAGGTAGTTTTATATATATTTAATTTAATTATTACAAAAGCATGTTTCTCTTAAGTTTAATATTTATTTAAATTTTTCTACTATCTATTTATATACTTCTTTATATTCTAGTTATAATAAAAATATCTAGTCTCTATATTATTTATATTCTATAATATAATCTTGCCATGTTTTCCTAGACTATTCCTAATATATTATTTAAGGTAGCATGCAAGTACAAGGTTTATCTTCTAAGAAGTTACTAACCTTATAGTTTTTATCTTCTTATAAGGTTTCTATTTATATTTTACAAGTCTTATACTAAATTATTACTATTTTATTAGTATTTTAAGCTATTAACTATACATGGAACTTGTTGGTTAAAAAAGAGATCTTATTATTATTATTATCTTGTTTTCCTTTTACCAAGTAATATTACTTATTATTTGTATTATTAGATTCCTACTAGTAAATTTTATAGTAATTTTTATACTTCTAAATATATGGTTTTATTATAAGTAATTTATTAGTATTATATAATATTTAAGCTAACCTCTCTTTAAAGTCTAGTAAATATCTTCTCTATTTCTTAGTATCTAATATCTATATTTTTTTGTATTTTTAGTACTATTCTTTTTTTTTCTTTTTATAGTCTAAGATATCCTTTTTTTTTTATTAATATCTGCATTTTCTTTGCTAATTTCTATAATTATAATAGTATTAGCTAATCTTTTTATATTTTCTTACTATTTCTTATATAGCTTATTTAATCTTAAAACAATAATTATATTATCTCCTATATTAATAAGTATATAAGCAGTATAAATATCCTTAGTTATATATACTAGTTGCTATTCCTAGTTTATTAGTTTACTTGCTATTCTAGTAGTATTAACTTAGGTTTTATAAATTATTTATATAATACTTATTTGCAAATTATAGATAGCTAGTCCTTGATCTTTCTTAATATAGTAATTCTTTATAATATATCTAGGTTTATTATACTTGAAATATTTTCTATTAAACTTTTTTTTTCCTTTACTATTCTAGTTATTCTATTAGGCCTTGCCAATAGTAGTATTTATTTATATTTTTGTTATGAACCCTCAGCCTACAGTCAGCAGAGCAGAGTCACAAGGCAGAAAGTCAAGGCTAGGGAGCCTTGGGCCACAGACCAGCTACCAAGAGCCACTTTGGATTTAAATCCAACCTTGACAACAAACCAACAAACCTAAGCATTACCTAACTCTAAGATAAGGACAAATAATACTACAAGAATATAACCCACGGACCACACGCCCATATAGACAACAATCACTATCACAAGAAAATACCATATATCCCCCAAGTACAACAAAGAGACCATGGTTTAAAACCATAGCCACTATATGACTACTATAGCCTACCGCAGGGACAAAGGAAATAGGAATTGTTACAAAAAAGAATTTTGAATTGCTCCAAGGATACAGTAAACAGAGTTACCCTAGTAAAAGACCATATAACTATATACCATCTAGTATACTATCTTGAGGGTAGGAAAATAGTATACAGGACCTGGCGACCCGATTAGATATACTATCTAGTATACTATCTCAAGGGTAGGAAAATAGTAGGAACTTAGGAATACTTAAGAATGCTTATTACTACTATATCTAGCTTTCCTATTTTCATGATTAATACTACTATTATTCTAGAGTAACTAGTTTCAAGGATCTTTACAAAGTAACTTGTCTAGTACTTACTCTACAGGCTATAGTATATATACTATAGGCTAGCCCTGCCCTTTTACCTTAACTTTAACCCAACCATGACAAGTCTCCATACTTATTGGACATGATTGTACTAGATAAGACAAGTTAATCCAAATCCTTCAGAAGTCCCGTGTAAAAGCCCAGGGTTAGAAGTACACGAGAGGTCATCACTTTAATAACAAATTGATCACTAGTTAGTACGAGTTGTATCTCGGGTTAACTTAAAGCTACTAACATGATATCTTAATACCAGTACCAAACTACTGCACTCCTAGAGGGTGAAACCCTGCAAGAGACTATTGCCAGAATGCAAGCACAACTTAACAAGCAAACTAGGGTTATTAATTAGGTTACTAGCAACCTGAACTAGCAATCTAATATACCTAAAGATAATAAAACTTCCAAGAAGCATTAGGAGATGCTAGAGCAGCTCCAGGACTATATTCTTACACTTGAGACCAAACTTAGGGCCAAGGCCTTGAAGGTCAAGGCGCCCAAACCCTTTAATAGCACTTGGACCAAGCTACACTTCTTCCTTATACAAATGCAGACCTTTATCAATATCAATCAGGACAAGTTAGTCAGCAAGACTGACAAGGTCATGTTTGCATCTACCTACCTCAAAGAAAAAGTATACAAGTAGTTCGAGCCTTTCGTGAGAGAATGGCAGGAAGCCAGAGAAGATAGAGATAAACTAGCTAGTAATACTAGGCAGCTATTCACGAGCTACAACCACTTCAAGGAGCAGCTCACTCGTGTCTTTGGAGACATTGATAAAACCTGTAATGCTAAAAGGTAGATTAGGAAGATATACCAATCTAGAAGGGACATAGGCATACTCATCTTAGAGTTCCAACAAATCATATCATACCTAACATGGGAAGATAATGCTTTCATGTACCACTTCAAGAGAACTCTAGATTATAATATCTAGGAGAAAATGGCGTTTTTACCTAGACCTAATACCCTGGTAGGAATATACAACCTAGTATCTAGGATAGGGAACTAGCTTAAAGAGCTAAGGGAACAACAAGGCTAATAGAATCACGGGGGATACTATTCTAGAAGGAATTAGGGCAGATGCAATAGCTATCATGCTAATAACAACTAACAACTCTAGACTAGACCCCAGGGAAACAGTAATCTATATAGATCTTGACCTATAGACTTGGACGCAACAATCTCCAAGGTAGAACAAGATTACCACTAGAAGGAAAATCTGTGCTTTTCCTGTGGCAAATCTAGTCATAGGGCAGCAGACTACAGGAAGTAGAAATAGCATGGCTAGAGACCCCAAAGGGGAGCTAGACAACATTAACTAAGGGCCACGCAGGAAGTTGCAATATTAAATGCAACTAGAAAGTAGGATAATAATGCTAGTAAGGCACCTACTATAACCAATAATTCCCTAAAAGAGGCTAAAAGAGCCTTAGCTTAGGATAAGCATGCTGTAATAAATGATACCCAGGATGCTACCAGAAGAAGGCAAAGCGCATCTCTAGTAGCTTGGAATAAACTTGGACAAAACACTAGAAGATAGGATCCAAACCTTGCACTAAAACCACCAGGGGCAATAGCCATACTACTTGGAAACATGGGGATAGATATTAAAAGGTATGTTAAGTAAATTGCCAATATTGCTAGCAAGGTATGCAAGAAAGAGAAATTATTCAAGGCAATTGGAGAAATATATACAAACATTAAAAAGTTAATCAAGTAGCTAGATAGAATCCTCCAAGACAAATTACTATACCAGCCAAAACATCAGCTTAGCGCCACAATTTCGCGAACTAATAAAGAGGAAGCTAAGAGGACGGGTAGGTTCTACTATGATAAAGCTACTAATAACAAGCCAGTTCAAGAGGGAGAGCACAGTGACTTTCCTATAATTATATAGAAAGTTGACCTACTTAACAAACAATATAAAATATAGCTAGGAGGCCTCAAGCCTAGCAAGAAGGGATCTAGCAGTGGATTTGTAATCCTAGAAGAAAAAACCCTGCAGAAAGATAATACTAAGGAATACAAGCCATGCTAGTATTAGCCATGGGCCACTAGACTATATGAAAATAAACAATATTAGAAACAACAACTCGAGTCTTTAAAGACTGGTAAAGACAAGCTTGCCTACTGGATAGATGATATTATTGCAGCCATGCAGAAAGACCCTTGAAAACTTACTAAAGGCTTGAGAGATTTCTTTAATTAGTACCCACATCAGGACCTGACATGTTAGGAAAAGACTAAGGATTATTAGTAAAAGCATATTAAAACTTGTAAAAGGTACCTAGAAACCTGTACTATCTATAGACAAGATAATAGTAACTACCACTTGTAGCTATACAAACTATCTAACAAGTAGTTCTAGGAGTCTAAAAGGTATCTACCATGCTAGTAGGATTGGTATAAATATATCCATGCCAATATATAGTATCCCAGGCATGATAATATACCATGGCTAACATGCTATAACTTATACTATATATATTATAAGGATACTAAGCAAATTGCATGCTACTAGCCAAAACAACCAAGAATAATTAACTAGAATAACTTGTGTCCATACTAAAAAAAGTAATACTTATACAAATTATACCAGCAATACCTAGAGTATGGGATATACTATTAGACAGCTTGCTATAAAAATTACTATATTACATACTACTAGGCCAAGCTTGGAAACTACTTTCTACACCCAAGGCAAGGGGAATGGGCACCAAAATAGGAGGAATAGTACCTCGCAGCTACCAAGACTCGGGTAGAAAGGCACTTTACCTAGCTTGCTAAAATACAAGGAAGGCAAGCCTATACCTTAATTAACTCAGGAGCTATAGGAAACTATATTAGCCCAAGTTTCGCGGAAAAACTAGAGATTAAAAGTATTTAAAAGGAAATACTAATACCTATAGCAGGACTGAACAGGGAAAACCTGGGAAACACCTTGTTAATAGTCAAGTCGGGACCTCTGCCTGTTATAATAAAGGGAAGGACTTTTAAACTAAGTTTTAATATTACACTCTTGGGCAAGTATAATATAGTATTAGGGATCCTATAGCTCGAGGATCTCAACCTGGACATTAACTAGATCAAAAGGAAAATCTAGTAGAGAAATAACAAACAGCCCAAAAAGCAAAAGGGACTAGAAGGGGCTGGTACCCCATAGCATGCTTATATAGCAAAGCATAAGGCCAAGCAATCCACGGGGGGATTAAAGATTAGTAACCAATCTATAGGTACTAAGAGTCTAGTAGAACAAATTATCGCAGCAATATTAAGACCATTAGGGAGGACATGGCTAATAAACTTACCTGGTTAGGCTACTAGCAATATCATGAACAGCAAAATCATTATAAATAGCGAAGGAGTAAGGTTTCAGGGGATACTAGCCACGAGTAACCAGGCCCATAAGGAACCAACTATCCCAGATAAGTATAGTCGATTCCAGGACATGTTCTAACAACCTAGTAAACTAGAGTTACTACCTCACGGGCCTTATAATTACACCATACCCATTAAGGAAGATATAGAATTAAACTACAAATAGATTCTACTACTAAACAACCAAGAATCTAAAGTATTAAAGGAATATATTAACAACCAACTTGAGAAAGGAAATATCTAGCCTTTATACTTACTAATAGAGCATGGAGTCCTATTTGTACTAAAAAAAGATAGAAGTAACTAACCATGTATTAACTTCTAACTACTTAACAATGCAACTATCAAGGACCAGTACCTGCTATTCTTAATTTAGGAGATTCAAGACAAAATCCAAGGGGCAGCATGGTTTACCAAGTTTGATATTACTAATGCCTACTACTATATCAGAATTGCGAAAGAAGAAGAATAGAAAATAGTATTTTGAATAAAATTCAGCTTCTATAAATACCTGATAATGCTATTTGGGCTTACTAACATACTACTAATATTTTAAAGGTTTATCAATAAAGTGCTGAAGCCTGAAGACGAAGAAAATAAAAAAAAGGAAGAGGATAATAGGGAGAACTTATTTTAACTAATAAATAAATTTGTAATTACATACCTTGACAATATACTAGTTTTCTTGAAAGACAGGAAATAGCATGTAAAGCACGTCAAGCAAGTTCTTAGAAGAATAAGGAAAGCCAAACTATAGTACAAACTCAAAAAATATAAATTCCATGTTTAGGAAACTGAGTTCCTGGGCTACTAGATTACTATAAATAGGTTAAAACCTAAAACCTCTAAAGTAATAGCTATTAGGGAATAGCCTATACTAAAAAACCTGAAGAAACTGCAACAATTTCTAGGACTCTTGAACTACTATCAAAGATATATCAACCAATACGCGTTCCATATGGCACCTTTATTTAAGCTACTTCAAAAAAAACAAGCATACAAATAGGTAAAAGAATAATAGAAAACTTTTAATACTATAAAAGAAGCCATCATGATGGTACTAATTATACTATAATATAACCTAGAATTACCTACAATGCTAGAAACTAATATATTAGACTATGCTATTAGAGCAAGAATAACTTAGTCAGGACCTGATAGTAAACCAAGACTAGTAAAATTCTGGTCAAGAAAACTAACAAGACTAGAAATAAATTATAATATCCATAATAAAGAACTGCTGGCTATCGTGGCAGTATTTAAATATTAGAAAGTCTACTTGCAAGGAGTAAGATACACTATTACTATAAAGTCCAACTATAAAAACCTTACCTACTTCACCACAACTAAAGAGTTGACAAGAAGGCAGGCAAGATGGGTAGAGCTACTCTTACAATATAACTACCAAATTAAGTACTATAAAGGCACAGAAAATAGCCAAGCTAACACCCTTAGCAAACAACCAGATTACAAGGACAAAACTAGGGAACCTAGACCAGCAATTTTAAGGAAAAATAAAAATAGAATACTTGGGAACAATCTAATAATCCTAGCAGCTACTATATAGTTATTAGGTACCATAATTAACACAATCAAGGAAGCTATAAAGGAGGACAAGCTAATACAACAAGTCCTTGTATCCACGCTAGAGGCACTAGAGAAGGACAGGATCCTCTAAATCAAAGGACTTATTTATATTCTACTAATACTTGTTCTACAAGTTATTAAAAAATATCACGATGCACCAGCACATGGATATTTTAGTATAGACTAAACATGCAAATATATTAGATGTAACTACTACTTCCAGAACATGAGAAAGAGGGTTAAAAACTATATTAATAACTATAAAGTATGTTTATAGGACAAACCAAAGCAGCATGCACCATATAGGAAATTACAAAACCCAGAAGTTCCATAACAACCATAGGAATGGATTATAGTTAACTTTGTTGGACTATTACTAGAGACATAATAAAGAAAGGAAAAATATAACTACCTTGCAGTAATCTTAGACTAACTAATAAAGTATATTTACTTGGAATTAATACAAACAACCATAATAGCAAAAGAGATGGCAACCACCTTTATTAATATAATTGTCATGAACTATGGAACACTAAAATATATTATATTAGACCAAGACAAGTTATTTATATCCAAATTTTGGAAATTGGTAACTAATATTATAGGAATTGAACTACACATAACTACCATGTATAGACCACAATTAAATAGATAAACTAAAAGGGTTAACCAAATAATTAAGTAATATCTGTAACACTACGTGAACTATATACAAGATAACTAGGAGGAACAACTACCTATAGCCTAGTTTGCCTATAATAACTCAATATATAATATAATAGGAATAATACCTTTCAAAACAAATTATAGATACTACCCAAACTTGCATAGTGAACTAATTTAAAAAGAACTGGTTGTAAAAGAAGCTAATTACTTTATACAAAAACTTAAAGAAATCCAAACACAACTTACCTGAGACCTTAAGTTTGTCAACCTTAAAATAAAGCTTTACTATAATAAAGGGCGCCAGGAGGCACTAGACCTTAAAAAGGGGGGGAAAGTATTCCTACTCCATAGAAATATTAAAACCAAACAACCAAGCTAGAAACTTGACCATGTACAAATTGGACTATTTAAAATTAACAAGAAATTGGGACTAGTCAACTATCAATTAAAGCTACCTAAATCCATGAAGAAGATATACCTAGTGTTCTATGTATCGCTATTAGAACTAGCACCTGAGAACGCTAAAATTACTAACAACATTAAAATTAAAGAAAAGAAATAGGAGTACGAAGTTAAAAAAATCCTAGACCACCAGAAGGTTAGTAGATATTTACAATACCTTATGCAGTAGAAAGGATACAATACCTTAGAAAACACTTGGGAGCCTATCAAGAACTTGACAGGCTATGCCTAGAAGGTCCAGAAATACCACTAGCAGCATCTAGCGCGGAAAAATCAATATTCTGCCAGAAGGATAGAAACCTAATTATCTAAGTTAGACTAGGATTATCTAACACAGCAGCAAGTTGAGCAGCAACCTCATGCTTGTTAGCAAGGCGTTCTAGCTCTTGGAGATCCTTGATAGTTAAAGGATCCTCCTTATCCAACTAATCCATCACAGTTGTATCATGATCTAATATTCTTGACCCACGCTCTCTAAGAAACCTCTCTTGTTTTTGCAATCGAAGGATCTTGGACATAGCCTCTTGCATCTTTTGAGAATGTTCCAGCCACGAGCGCTGGGCCTCTTCCAAATCGGCAGATACTTTCGCTCGATCTCGTTCGAGATCGTTCCACTGCTTTTCAGTATGAAATCGTTTTTCGCATTTCCGACCGCGACGAGTGCATGACGCACAATTTCGACTTTTTGAATCTATTATGCAAACCACACCACGCAAGAAACAATATTCACAGGGGTTATCAACGGGGATACTGTTGGCGGAAATCTGTTTGGACTAACAAAGATAATTAGCAAGGTGATTCCATTTAGGAGGCATAGTAAACCATCGCGAAGAAAATTTAAGAAAATAAAAGACTTACCAAGACAACGGGGAAATCTACGCTATTTATGTTTTCACGGACGAAAACTAAAAGAGGGGGAGATAATATTATAAACCCTTAGCCTATAGTTAGCAGAGCAGAGTTACAAGGCAGAAAGTCAAGGCTAGGGAGCCTTGGGCTATAGACTAGCTACCAAGAGCCACTTTAGATTTAAATCCAACCTTAACAACAAACCAACAAACCTAAGCATTGCCTGACTCTAAAACAAGGACAAATAATACTACAAGAATATAACCTATAGACTATACGCCCACACAGACAATAATTATTGTCACGAGAAAATACTGTGTATCCCCCAAGTATAATAGAGAGACCATGGTTTGAAACCATGGCTACCATGTGACTATTATAGCTTATTATAGGGACAAAGGAAATAGAAATTGTTATAAAGGAGAATTTCGAATTACTCCAAGGATATGGTAAACAGAGTTACCTTAGTAAAAGACTACATGACTATATACCATCTAGTATACTATCTTAAGGGTAGGAAAATGGTATACAGGACCTGGTAACCTGATTAGATATACTATCTAGTATACTATCTTAAGGGTAGGAAAATAATAGGAACTTAGGAATACTTAAGGATGCTTATTACTACTATATCTAGCTTTCCTATCTTTGTAATTAATACTACTATTATTCTAGAGTAACTAGTTCTAAGGATTTTTGCGAAGTAACTTGTCTAGTACTTACTTTACAGGCTATAGTATACATACTATAGGCTAGCCCTGCTCTTTTACCTTAACTTTAACCTGACTATAATAAGTCTCTATACTTGTTGGATGTGATTGCACTAGATAAGACAAGTTAATCCAAATCCTTCAGAAGTCCCATGTGAGAGCCTGGGGTTAGAAGTGCATGAGAGGTCGTCGCTTCGATAACAATTTTAATATCTCTATTCTTGTCTTGTTATTACTTCTAATAATTAAATATTTTTTTCTATTACTATTTTTCAAGCTATTATTTAGTATATCAAGTCTTAACTTTAGGTACTTGATTAATAAGCTTGTTTAGGCTCTCAGGCTTATTATTAATTAATACAAGTATATTCTTAGTTCTTACATTTAATCCTTTGTAATAAGCAGACTTAAATATATTATCTTTTTATATTAGGTTAGATGCAATCTAGTAGAACTTTACAGTATATTCCCCATAAATTATCTTTCCTTAATATAATAAGTAAATCTAATTTTTAGCAACTTTTATAGTATTTGTTATCGAAGCAACAACCTCTCGTGCGCTTCCAACCCCGGGCTTTCACACGGGACTTCCAAAGGGTTTGGATTAACTTGTCTTACCTGGTGTAATCATATCTAACAAGTATAGAGACTTGTCATGGTTAGGTTAAAGTTAAAATAAAAGAGATAGGGTTAGCCTATAATATATATATTATAGCCTATAGAATAAGTACTAGACAAGTTACTTTATAAAAATCCTTAGAACAAGTTACTCTAAAATAATAGTAGTATTAATTATAAAAATAGGAAAGCTAGATATAATAGTAATAAGCATCCTTAAATATTCCCTAATTTCTACTATTTTCCTACCCTTATTATAGTATACTAGGTAGTATACTTAATTAGGTCTTATAGCCCTGTATACTATTCCCCTATCCTTAAAAAGGTATATTAAATAATATATAATTATATAGTCTTTTACTAGAATAACTTTATTTACTATATTTTTAAAGTAATTTAAAATTCTCCCTTATAATAATTCCTATTTTCTTTATTTTTATAGTAGGTTTTAGTAGTTATATAATAGCTATAGTTTTAAATTATAGTCTTTTTATTATACTTAAAGAATATATAGTATCTTTTTATAATAGTAATTATTATCTATATAGGCATGTAATCTATAGGTTATATTCTTATAGTATTATTTATCCTTATCTTAAAATTAAATAATACTTAGGTTTATTAGTTTATTATTAAGGTTAAATTTAAATCTAGAGTAGCTTTAGATAGCTAGGTTATAGTCCAAGGCTCTCTAATCCTAGTTTTCTGCCTTATGATTTTACTTTACTAACTATTAGTTAAGGGTTTATAATACTATCTCCCTTTTTTTTAGCTTTTATCCATGAAAGTATAAATAGTATAACCTTCCTTATTGCCCTAAGGTAGGTTCTTGCTTTCCTTTAAATTCTCTTATAATAGTTTATTATGCCTTTTAAGTAGAATTACCTTGCTAACCAAATTTAATAGTCTAAGTAGATTTTTTCTAATAGTATTTTTATTAATAATTCTTATAAATATTATTTCCTGCATGGTATAGTTTATATAATAGATTTAAAAAGTTAAAATTATATATTATGTACTTGTTATAATTAAAAATATAAAAAATAATTTTATACTAAAAAATAGTAAAATAATTTTAAACAAGATTAAGTAAAAATATCTACTAATTTAGAAAAGGCCTAGTATTTATAGCTAGAGTACTCTTAAAAAATATAAGAGGCTATATTCAAGATTTTTTAATTATAAAAACAAGAAAGATTTCTTAGAAAGTATGGGTTAAGGATATTAGATTATAATATAATAGTAATAGATTAGTTAGATAAGGAGAATCCCTTAACTATTAAGGATCTTTAAGAGCTAGAATATCTTGCTAACAAGTATAAGGCTACTACTTATCTTGCTACTATATTAAATAATCCTAGTTTAACTTAGATAATTAGCTCTCTATCCTTCTAGTAGAATATTAACTTTTCTACTTTAAATACTACTAGTAGTATTTCTAGACTTTCTAGGCATAGCCTATTAAGTTCTTAATAAGTTCCTAAGTATTTTCTAAGGTATTATATCCTTCTTACTATATAAGATATTATAATTACCTGCTAACTTTCTAGTAATCTAGGATTTTTTTAATCTTATACTCTTATTCCTTTTCTTTAATTTTAATTTTATTAGTAATTTTAGTATTCTCTAGTACTAGTTCTAATAGTAATATATAAAATACTAGGTATATTTTTTTTATAGATTTAGGTAGCTTTAATTAATAGTTAACTAGTCCTAATTTTTTATTAATTTTAAATAGTCTAATTTATACATGGTTAAGTTTTTAACTTGGTTATTTAGTTTTAATATTTTTATAGAGTAGGAATACTTTCCCCCCTTTTTTAAAGTCTAGTATCTTTTAGTACTCTTTATTATAGTAAAATTTTATTTTAAGATTAATAAATTTAAGATCTTGGATAAATTATATTTAGATTTCCTTAAGTTTTTATATAAAGTAGTTAGCTTCTTCTATAACTAGTTCTTTTTAGATTAGTTTATTATATAAGTTTGGGTAATATCTATAATTTACTTTAAAAGGTATTATTCCTGTTATACTATAGATTAAGTTATTATAAATAAACTAGGCTATAGATAGTTATTCCTTCTAGTTATTTTATATATAATTTATATAGTATTATAGATATTACTTAATTATTTAGTTAACCCTTTTAGTCTATTTATTTAATTATAGTCTATATATAATAGTTATATATAGTTTAATCTCTATAATATTAGTTACTAATTTCTAAAACTTGGATATAAATAACTTGTCTTAGTCTAATATAATATATTTTAATATTTTATAATTTATAATAACTATATTAATAAAAATAGTTACTATTTTTTTATTATAATAATAGTTTATATTAGCTCTAAATAAATATATTTTATTAATTAGTCCAAGATTATTATAAAATAATTATACTTCTTTTTTTCTTGCTATATTTCTAGTAATAATCTAATAAAATTAACTATAATTTATTTCTATAATTACTATAGAATTTTTAGGTTTTATAGTTTCCTATATAATATATACCTTTTTAGTTTATTTTATAGATATATTTTATAGTTATTAATATAGTTTTTAATTTTTTTTTTTATATTCTAGAAATAATAATTATATCTAATATACTTACAGGTCTAATTAATACTAAAATATTTATATACTAGTATATTATAGTATTTTTTAATAACTTATAAAACAAGTATTAGTAGAATATAAATAAATCCTTTAATTTAAAAAATCCTGTTTTTTTCTAGCACTTCTAGTATAGATATAAAGACTTATTATATTAGTTTATTCTTTTTTATAGCTTCTTTAATTATATTAATTATAGTTTCTAATAATTATATAGTAGCTGCTAGAATTATAGAATTATTTCTAAATATCCTATTTTTATTTCTTTTTAGAATTGCTAGTTAAGGTTCCTTAATCTTATTCTTATAATCTAGTTACCTGCTAAAAATATTAGCTTAGCTATTTTTTATACTCTTATAATATTTAATTTTATAATTATATTATAAGAGTAACTCTACCTATCTTGCCTATCTTCTTATTAACTTTTTAGTTATTATAAAGTAGGTAAGACTCTTGTAGTTAGATTTTATAATAATAATATATTTTACCTCTTGCAAGTAGACTTTTTAATATTTAAATATTACTATAATAGCTAGTAATTCTTTATTATAAATATTATAATTTATTTCTAGTCTTATTAGCTTTCTTGACTAGAATCCTACTAGTCTTGGTTTATTATCTAATCCTAACTAGGTTATTCTTGCCCTAATAGCATAATCTAATATATTAATTTCTAGTATTATAGGTAGTTCTAGATTATATTATAGTATAATTAGTACTATTATAATAGCTTTTTTTATAATATTAAAAGTTTCCTACTATTTTTTTATCCACTTATATACTTGCTTTTTTTAAAATAGTTTAAATAAAGGTATTATATAGAATATATATAGATTAATATATTTTTAATAGTAGTTTAAGAGTCCTAGAAACTATTATAGTTTTTTTAAATTTTTTAGTACAGGCTATTCCCTAATAGCTATTACTTTAGAAGCTTTAAGTTTTAGCTTATTTATAGTAATCTAGTAGCCTAGAAACTTAGTTTTTTAAATATAAAATTTATATTTTTTAAGTTTATATTATAGTTTAGCTTTCCTTATTCTCTTAAAAACTTGCTTAATATATTTTATATACTATTTCCTATCTTTTAAGAAAACTAATATATTATCAAGATATGCAAGCATGAATTTATTTATTAGTTAAGATAAATTTCCCTTTTCTTCTTTTTTATCTTTTTTATCTTTTTTATCCTCTAGCTTTAGCACTTTATTAATAAATCTTTAGAATATTAATAATATATTAATTAGCCTAAATAGTATTACTAGATATTTGTAAAAGCTAAACTTTGTTTAAAATACTATCTTTTATTTTTCTCTTTTTATAATCCTAATATAGTAGTAGGTATTAATAATATTAAACTTAGTAAATCATGCTACCTCTTAGATTTTATTTTAAATCTTCTATATTAAGGATAGTAGGTACTAGTTTTTAATAGTTATATTATTAAGTAGTTAGAAATTAATGCATGATTAGTTACTCCTATTTTTTTTTGGTATAAATAGGATTTTATACTTTATTAATAAGTATAAAAGCTAGATATTTTTTTTTTTAGCTAGTTGTTAATATATTTTTTTAATACTCTAGATTCTTGGTTATTTAATAATAAAATCTATTTATAGTTTAATTTAATACTTTTTTTAATAGGTATAGTATAGTTATAAGGCCTATAAAATAATAACTCTAGTTTATTAGATTATTAGAATATATCCTAGAATTAACTATACTTATCTAGGATAGTTAGTTCCTTGCTAATCTAGTTATTTATAGCTAGAATCTCCTAAGACCTTATTTTTTTATTATTTATAATAATTTTGTTATTTATAATATTGCTAGTAGCCTAACTAGGTAAGTTTATTAACTATATTCTCTCTAATAGTCTTAATATTACTATAATAATCTATTCTACTAGACTCCTAGTACCTATAGATTAGTTACTAGTTTTTAATCCCTTTATAAATTACTTAGCTTTATATCTTACTATATAAGCATGCTATAGAATACTAGCCCCTTCTAATCCCTTTTATTTCTTAGGCTATTTATTATTTCTCTACTAGATCTTCTTTTTAATCTAGTTAATATCTAGGTTAAGATTCTCAAGCTATAAGATCCCTAATACTATATTATACTTGCCCAAGGGTATAATATTAAAACTTAGTTTAAAAGTCCTATCCTTTACTATAATAGATAGAGGTTCTAACTTAACTATTAACAAGGCATTTCCTAGGTTTTCTTTATTTAGTCCTAATATAGGTATTAGTATTTCCTTTTAAATATTCCTAATTCCTAGTTATTTTATAAAACTTAGACTAATATAGTTTCCTATAACCCCCAAGTTAATTAGGATATAGGCTTGTCTTTCTTGTATTTTAGTAAATTAAATAAAATATTTTTTTATCCAAGTCTTGGTAGCTATAAGATATCTTTCCTTTTATTTTAATACTTGTTGCCTCTATTTTAGGTATAAAAAGTAGTTTCTAAGTTTAGCTTGCTAGTATATAATATAGTAATCTTTATAATAAACTATTTAATAATATATTCTATATTCTAGGTATTACTAGTATAATTTATATAAATATTATAGTTTCTAGTATAGGTATAAGTTATTCTAGTTAATTATTCTTGGTTATTTTAGCTAGTAATATATAATTTATTTAGTATTTTTATAATATATATAGTATAAGTTATAGCATATTAGCTATAATATATTATTATACCTGGGATACTATATATTAGTATTAATATATTTATATTAATCCTGCTAGCATAGTAGATATTTTCTAGATTTCTAGGATTACTTATTAAATAGGCTATATAGTTACAAGTAGTAGTTACTATTATCTTTTTTATAAATAGTACAGGTTTCTAGGTGTCTATTACAAGTTTTAGTATATTTTTATTAATAATCCTTAGTCTTTTTCTAATATATTAGATCCTGATATAGGCACTAATTAAAGAAATTTTTTAAGCCTTTAATAAGTTTTTAAGGGTCTTTCTATATAGCTATAATAATATTATTTATTTAATAGGCAAGCTTATCTTTGTTAGTCTTTAAAAACTTAAGTTACTATTTTTAATATTATTTATTTTTATGTAGTCTAGTAGCCTATAACTAATACTAGTATAGTTTATATTTTTTAGTATTATTTTTCTATAAGATTTTTTTTTCTAGGGTTATAAACCTATTACTAGGTCTTTTTTTACTAGATTCAAGGCCTTCTAGCTATATCCTATATTATTTATTAAATAGGTTAACTTTCTATATAATTATAGGAAAGTTATTATACTCTTCTTCTTAAGCTAGCTTGTTACTAGTAGCTTTATTATAGTAGAACCTACCTATCCTCTTAGTTTTCTTTTTATTAATTTATAAAATTATAATATTAAGCTAATATTTTAGCTAGTATAATAATTTATCTTAAAGGATTTTATCTAGCTACTTAATTATTTTCTTAATACTTACAAGAATTTTAGTAATTATCTTAAATATTTTTTCTCTCTTGCATATCTTGCTAGTAATATTAATAATTTACTTGATATACTTTTTAATATCTATTCCTATTTCTCTAGGTAGTATAGCTATTATTTTTAATAGATTTAGTATAAGATTTAGATCTTATCTTCTAGTATTTTGTCTAAGTTTATTCCAAGCTACTAGAGGTATACTTTGCCTTCTTCTAGTAGTATCCTAGGTATTATTAATTATTATAGCATACTTATTCTAAGCCAAGACTCTCTTAATCTCTTCTAGGGGATTATTAGTTATAGTAAGTATCTTGCTAGTATTATTATCCTACTCCCTAGTTGTATTTAATATTATAACTTCTTGTATAGCCCTTAGTTAATATTATCTAGCTTTTTTTTAGGGTCTTTAGTTATACTATTTCTATTTCTTGCAATCTATTATCCTATAACCTGGTTTGCTATAGGAAAAGTATAAATTTTTTTTCTAGTAATAATCTTGTTCTATCTTAAAGATTATTATATCTAAGTCTATAGGTTAAGATTTATATAAATTATTATTCCCTTAAGATCTAGTCTAGAATTATTAGTTATTATTAATATAATAGCTATTATATCTATCCTAACTCCTTCTAGGATAATATCCCCTATAGTTTTATTAGCCTTGTTATTTCCTTAGCTCCCTAAGCTAGTTCCTTATCCTAGATACTAGGTTATATATCCTTACTAAGGTATTAGATCTAGATAGAAATACTATCTTTTTCTAGATATTATAATCTAGGGCCCTCTTAAAGTAGTATATAAAAGTATTATCTTTTTATATTAGGTATAATATGATTTATTAGAACTCTAAGATAAGTATGCTTATATTTCTTCTAGACTAGTATATCTTTTTAATTTATCTTTTAGTATTACAGGTCTTATTAATATTTCTAAAAATATAAATAAGCTATTTTTTAAAATAGTTATAGCTTATAAATAGCTATTTAGTATTACTAGCTAGCTTATTCTTATTTTTTCTAGCTTCTTACTATTCTCTTATAAAAGGTTTAAACTACTTATATATTTTTCTCTTGAGATAAGTAGATATAAATATAACCTTATTAGCCTTACTAACTAACTTGTCTTGATTAATATTAATAAAAATCTATATTTATATAAAGAAGAAGTATAGCTTAGTTCAAGTACTATTAAAAGATTTAGGTACTTTAACTTTTAAGGCCTTGGCCCTAAGTTTAGTCTTAAATATAAGAATATAGTCCTAGAGCTGCTTTAGTATTTCCTAATATTTCTTAAAAATCTTATTATTTTTAAGTATGTTATTCTACTAGTTTAGATTACTAGTAACCTGGTTAATAACCCTAGTCTATTTATTAAATTATATCTATATCCTAGCAATAGTTTTCTACAAGATTTTACTCTCTAAAAATATAGTAGCTTAGTACTAGTATTAAGATATTATAATAATAGCTTTAAGTTAATCTAAAATATAACTTGTACTAATTAGTAATTAATTTATTATTAAAATAATAATTTTTTATATACTTCTAACCCCAGGCTTTTATATAGGACTTCTAAAAGGTTTAGATTAACTTATCTTACCTAGTATAATCATATCTAATAAGTATAAAGACTTGTTATAGTTAAATTAAAATTAAGATAAAAAAAGTAAGGCTAGTCTATAATATATATACTATAGCTTATAGAGTAAATACTAGATAAGTTACTTTATAAAAATCCTTAGAACAAGTTACTCTAAAATAATAGTAATATTAATTATAAAAATAGGAAAGCTAGATATAATAATAATAAATATTCTTAAGTATTTTCTAGTCCTTATTATTTTTTTACTCTTGTTATAATATACTAGATAGTATATTTAATTAAGTTTTATAGCCCTATATACTATTTTCCTATCCTTAAAAAGATATACTAGATAATATATAGTTATATAATTTTTTACTAAAGTAACTTTATTTACTATATTCTTAAAGTAATTTAAAATTCTTCTTTATAATAATTCCTATTTTTTTTATCTTTATAATAGGTCTTGGTAGTTATATAATAGCTATAATTTTAAATTATAGTCTTTTTATTATACTTAGAAAATATATAGTATTTTTCTATAATAGTAATTATTATTTATATAGGTATATAATCTATAGGTTATATTCTTATAACATTATTTATCCTTATTTTAAAGTTAGGTAGTACTTAGGTTTATTAGTTTATTATCAAGGTTGGATTTAAATCTAGAGTGGCTTTGGATAGCCAGGTCGTGGTCCAAGGCTCCCTGACCCTAGCTTTCTGCCTTGTGACTCCGCTCTACTGACTGTTGGTTGAGGGTTCATAACAGTATTCCAATCTCTAAATACTCGCTTAAGTTATTCCTTGAAAGCTTTATACTTGTCAAAAATTATATTAGTTATAGGTTTTCTCTAGTATTATGGTTTTTCCTAATAGTTATATATATAGGGCTCAAACTAGTTAAATACAGGTTTCTTAAGGTAAAAAATAGTAAATATAACCTTGTTAGACTCAGGTATACTTCCTAGGTTGTTAATATAAAAATACATGTTTATTATAGTTAGATAACTTCTTAGGGTTACTTGTTTACCTTTAAATAGTTCAGGTTTATTTATCTTAATACCCTTGAATAACTATAATATACTAACTTGGTTTAATAAAGAGTTAACTATATTACCTAACTACATAATTTTTTTAGAGTTAGTTGGTTTTCAAGTAGCAATAGATTCCCTAGAAGTAGAAGCTATTAGGTTTCTAGAAATGCTACTATCTCCTACTATATTAATAGTAGATACTTCTCTTTACTTAATCAAGGGTCTGTTATTATTAGATTAGGGTCTGCTGATTAATCTATAGGAGAATACCTAAGGATATTCTTGATAGGGTAAAGAGAATATAAAACATTTAGGATTAAATAAAGTATAAAAAAGGTAGATAATTAAAAATAATTAGTAAATAATAGGTATATTATCAATTAGGTTAATAATAGATAGTAAATAAAACTTCTAAATACAGGTAATAATAGTCCTTATATATTTATTTTTATAGTATTCTTGAGTACTATATAATACTTGTATTAGAATACCTACTCTATTATATCTAATCATGTTAGATTGCCTGATACTACTATAATTTAGATTAGCCCTAGCATTATATTGCCTAATATGACTAGATTAGCACATCTTTCCTCCATTATGCTGCGGCCTGGCGCTGTAGCACAGCAGATCCATTGGCTATCAATGCCCGAGTTCTCTGACAACTTTATTGTTGGTGTTTTCTAGATTCTTTGTTAGTTCAAGCAATAAGATATAGAATACCAGGTAAACTTGCATTCTTGCTAGTAGTATTAAGCAGTAGTTGTTATTTGCAAGTTTCTTTTTAATTTTAAATGGTCTATATTTTATAGTATCAAGTTTGTTACTTGGTTATTTATTCTTAATATTAAAATTCCTTTTTCCTATTATTTATTATAGTAGGTAAACTCTTTCTTTTTTTTAAAGTTATAGTATATTTTTATATTTCTTGTTATAATAAAACTTTATTTTTTTTTCTACTTATTTAATATTATTAGTTATAGATTAATATAATACTTTTATATAAATAATATATATTAATACTATATTTGATTATTCTTCTACTAGTAGTATCTCTTAATATATTCTAGGATTTCTTCCAAGATTTATATAATAAGGTATAATACCTGTTATTATATTCTTTATATTATTAATTATAAATTAGGCTATAGGTAATAATTTTACCTAATTATCTTAATTCTAGTTTATATAGTATTATAAATATTATTTAATTAATTAAATTATCCTTTTTATCTATCTATTAGTTTACTAGTAGTTAGTAGTAGATATATTTTATCTTGTTCTACATGTTTTTATAAGTATTTTCTAAAACTTTAATATAAATAGCTTATCTTAGTTAAAAATTATTTATCTTAGTAGTCTAGTCTAAATAAATATTTCTTATAATATTAAATATACTAACTTTTTTATACTTATATCTTTTTATATTAGTTTAATAATTATATATTTTATATATTTATATATAACTATAATTATATTTATAAATATAATTCCTTTAATAGAATTT
>NW_027263652.1:0-22487 GCF_044049455.1 Aspergillus lucknowensis | reverse complement strand
AGATTCTTAATATTAATTAGATAGTTAGGGTTTCTATTTAGTATATTTACTATAATATTTTTTTTACTATTAATATACTTAATCTTAAATTAGTATTATAAAAGTTTTTAAGTTTATTATACTTATTATTTTTTAAATTCTTTTATTATTATAAAAAATATTAAGTTTTTATAATCTATTTAAATAATTATTTTATACTTTATTTCTTGTAAGTAATATCTCTAATATTTAAGTCTTTTAATAATTATAAGTATTTCTTAATTATATATATTATAATTTTGCTTAGCTTAGGTTATTTTTCTTAAATAAAATAAGATAGGTTATAATTTCCTATTATTATTCTTTTATTCAAGAACTATTCCTAATCTTCTTTTTAATATATCTATTTTTATATAGTTCTATTATTCTAGATTATATAATTATAAGATTAATACTTTCTTAACTATTTTCTTTACTAAATTTATTAATTTTTATTTCTTTTATTTCTAGATAAATAGTATATTATTCTTAAGTAACTCTATTATAGGTTGTAAAATTTATATATATTAATAAAGATATTCCTATATATATTCTAATATCCCTAAAAATCCTTATATTCTTTTCTTATTAGTTAGTATTGGCTAATTTAATATTATATTAACCTTTTTTTATATTATTTATTATTCTTCTAGTATAAGCTTTATACCTAGATATTTAATTTTAGTAATATTAAATTTATATTTTTTAATACTTAATATAAGTCTAGCTTCTAGTATTATTATTATAACTTCTTAAATATATCTTTTATATTTTTTAAGGTTTTCTAAATAAATAATCATATTATTAAAGTAAATAGCAATAATTTAGTTAAAATATTATTATAATATATAAGTTATAAATCTTAAGAATTCTATAGGTAGTTATATAAGTCTTATAAATATAATAACCTATTTATATAACCCTTGGTCTATAAGAAATACTATTTTCTAGATATTATTCTTGTATATTAAAAGATTATAATAACTATATTATATATTAGAAATAATTATAATTTTTACTTTTCTTAGTAAATCCTTTTTTTATCCTATATATAATACTTTATTTATATCTAGTATTATAGTATTATTAAGTTTTTTATAATTAATTACTATTCTTTTTTTTCTAGTATTTTTTTAGTATAAATATTAGTTCTAATAATATCTTGGATTTTAATATATATATATATCTAGCTTCTAAGAATTTCTTGGATTTTAATATATATATATATCTAGCTTCTAAGAATTTCTTAATAAATTTATCTTTTATTACTAATTTTTTAGGTAATTTCTAGTATTATTTAACTTATAATAGTTTAATATTTAATCTTAATAATATTCTTGCTTTATACTATAGTTTATAACTAGATAATTAATAATCTAATTTTATAAATAATTTAATAAACTTATAGTACTTTTTTAATAATAGCTTCTTAATTTTAATAAGTTTAATTTTATAAATTTTTTTTAGTTTAAGATATCTATTTTTTATAAGTTAGATCCTTGTTCTATTATTTCTAGTTATTTTTTTTAATATTTTTTGTATTCTACTTGTTGTTTTTATTTAGGTAATTTCTTGTTCTAAAATATTTATTATTTTTTAATTCTTGCTTTTAGAAATTATTCTTAATTCTTTTCTAATATTATAAGCTTATTTATTATAGTCTTGTTTTCTTATAATTAAATAGTATTTTTTAATTATAATCTTTTTTTTATCTAGTTAATCCTTAGTTCTTATTTTATTAACTAAAATATTTCTATAAATATATTATATAATCTTTTTTCTATTAATATAATCTTAAATATTAGATCTTTAGTATATATTTCTAAGTTTATTTAAATAGTCCTTGTTCTTATTTTAGATTTATAAAATAGTATTTTTCTTTTAAATCTAATAATTTTAAGGGTTTTTCCTATTAGTTTAGACTTGATTTTATATTATTTAGTAAATTTAGATTTAATAAACTTATCTAAGGCTCTAGAGTCTATTAAAATCCTTATTTTATATCTATTAATTATAGCTAGTATAACTAGTAATACTTAACCTTTTATTATATAAAGTTAAACCTTTTATTAGTATTTCTTATATTATTTCTATTTTTTTTTATATAGCAGGTTTTAGTATATATTACTAATTATTTTTTAGGATAGAAAATATATTCTTTAATTTTATAATTATATATTACTAGATTATAATAGTATAGATATTTTTTATTTATAAAAATATAATTATTATAATTTTCCTTTATAAGATAATTATAGTCTAGTTTATTTAATATACTTAGTTATTATAAATATTATTTATATTCCTATTTTGTATGAATATATTTTTTATAAAAGTTATTATAGTAAAATATTTAATTAATTTTTTAGTATAATATTTATTTTAGGATTAAATAATAGTTATATAGGTAGTTTTATATATAACTAATTTAATTATTATAAAAGTATGTTTCTCTAAAGTTTAATATTTATTTAAATTCTTCTACTATCTATTTATATATTTTTTTATATTCTAGATATAGTAGAAATATCTAGTCTCTATATTATTTATATTTTATAATATAATCTTGCTATATTTTCCTAGACTATTTTTAATATATTACTTATAGTAGCATGTAAGTGCAAGATTTATTTTTTAAAAAAGTTACTAATTTTATGTTTCTTTACTTCTATCAGGGTTTCTCTTTATATTTTATAAGTTTTATACTAAGTTATTACTATTTTATTAGTATTTTAAACTATTGACTATATATAAAACTTATTAATTAAAAAAGAGATTTAATTATTATTATCTTGTTCTTCTTTTACTAAATAATATTATTTTTTATTTATATTAGTAGATTTGTACTAGTAAATTTTATAATAATATTTATACTTTTAAATATATGTTGCTATTATAGGTGATTTATTCATGTTATATAATATTTAAGCTAACCTTTTTTAACAGTCTAGTAAATATCTTTTTTACTATTCTTTATATAGCTTGTTCAATCTTAAGATAATAAATATATTATCTCCTATACTAACAAGTATATAGACAGCTTTAATATCTTTAATTATATATACTAGTTGCTATTCCTAGTTTATTAGTTTAAAATAATTAGTAAATAATATGTATATTATTAATCTAGTTAATAATAGATAAAGAATAAAATTTTCTAAGTATAGATAATAATAGTCCTTATATATTCTTCTAACTCATGCCTATCATCCTCTTTCTTTTGACAAGCATGCTAGTGCTTATCCTTGTTATACTCTTTTTTTAATAAACATGATTACAGTCCTGATTAGCCCTAGCATTATATTACCTAATATAACTAGGTTGGCATATTGTTATTCCTTAGCATCATGGTATTGAGCTATGGCACGTCAGAATCCATTGGCTGTCAATGTCTGATTCTCTGACAAAAGGATATTTAAAAATACTTATTACTACTCTACCTAGCTTTTTTATTAACATGATTAATACTATTATTATTCTAAAGTAACCTATTCCAAAGATTTTATAAAATAACCCGTTTAGTACACATTTTATAAGCCATAATATATATATTATAAGCCAGCCCCACCCTTTTATTTTAATTTTAACCCAACTATAACAAATCCCTATACTTGTTAAATATAATTACCTTAGGTAAGATAAGTTAATCTAAACCCTATAAAGGGCCTGCGTGGAAGCCTAGGGTTTGAAGTAGACTAATACTAAGTATTAAAAAAGTCAAATTTAATATTATAAAAATTAAATATCTAGATACAAAACTTATGCTAGAAGAATAGTAAATATTATAAAAAAAGTAAATATAATAATAAACTAGCTAATACTAACTAATGAAAAAGAAGTTAAAAATTTTTTGGAAATATTAAGATGTATATATGAGTATCTCTATTAATATATATAAAATTTATAACCTATAATAAAATTACTAAAAATAATATACTCTTTATTTAAAGATAGAAAAAGCAAGAATTAATAGGCTTGGTCAAGAAAATAGTTAAAAAAAGTACTAATCTTATAACTATATAATTGTGAGAGTACCACGTGATCCAGGTAACGTGTTCCCAACTAGACCAAAAGGTCACTATGATCAGACCCGATGGTCTGATCTGCCTCGATCGCACCTATATAGCCTGCGCCGTGGCAATAATTTAGAAACCTGGCCAATTCCTTATCGACCCTTAACATTTTCTTTATTATAGATTTTATAATTACTTTTAAAAAAAATAATACTTCAAAAAATAGATTATTATATACTATTATATACTATTATATTTTTATAAAAAGTTGACTTTAGAAGTATAACTAGATAAATCTAATTTATTTTAATTTTTCTTTTAAAATTAAAAAATACAAGAATTAGTTCTATAATAAAACTATTTTTAGTTATATAAAAGCTTGTTCATAGTTTTTAGTCTATTAAAAAGAGGTATTTTTCTTAGTTAGATTAACTAGAGATTATATAAGATTAAAAAAATTCTAGATAGATTATTAGTAGAAATTAGTAAATCTAATAATAAATTTTTATATATTTTTAATTTTTAATTTTAACTATTATTAAAATAACCTACTTAAATATAACTTTTATTTTTTCTAAATTTATAAATACTTTTTTTTATTGTATATATTATAAATCTAAGATATTTTACATATTAAGTATTAAACTTATACTTATTAATATTAAAGTATGGGCTTATATTTTATAATTTAATTATAATTTTTTATACATGCTTTTTATATATTACAAGAATACTATTAATAAGAATAAGAATATTATCTAAGTTAGTTAAGTAGAATTTGTTTAAATATTTTTATAGGACCTGGTTAATATATTTTTAGAAAATATTTAAAATTTTAACTAGTTGATAAAAAATAATTAACTACGTAAAATTATTTTCTAATAATTTATATCTTATAAAAAACTATAAAAATATCTAGTTTAGTTATAAAGATAGGAGAGTAGATATAGTAGAATAAGTATCTTTAAGTATTCTCTTGTCCCTACTATTCTCCTACCCTTGAGATAGTATACTAGATAGTATATCCAATCAGATTGCATAGCCCTGTATACTGTTTCCCTATATCCAAAAGTATACCAGATGGTATACGGTCACGTGATAGTTAGGTAGCAGCTGTTCTCTGCATCCTGTTAGCTGCTTCCAAATATAATCCATAATCCTGTGTGCTCTTTTCATCACGTGTTTCCTTGTAGCGTGCCAGATCTCCAGTAGTATTGGTCTCACGAGATCCTTGGTCTGTCTCTTGTGATACCAATACTGGTTCACAGGACTCGAGTTGGCGTTCTTGTGTGGTACCCTCTCCCGTGAGCAATGGTCTGGATTCCTGGAAGGTTTTGGGTCAGGCCCTGAGCAAGATGCGGGCGGTCCATTTGTTGCGGGGTACTTGATGGTTATCGTGCTCTGACAGTTCTGCCCACCGTGGCCGCCTCAGCTTAGTGCGGGTAGTGATGTAACAGTTATTAATATTTTTAGAGTTAACCTAGTTAAAGAATATTTTGAAGTCTATATCTAAGAGCATAGAAGGGAAAAAAATAAAATATATTTTATAAAAAAAATATAATATGCTTTTAAATTATATTTATAATATTATAGATACCAATTGAGCAATCAAATTATTATAATATGAAATAAAATAATAAATACCTTTTTTATTACTATAAACTCTAGTACTATCTTGTTTTATAATTCTTTAGTTTTAAAGTTTTTAATTAGTATAAACTTTTATTGTTAATCAGATTTTTAGTAGTATCCCTTATTTTTATAAAATTAGAGATTATTTTAGTATTTAGATAACTAGGGGTATTTTTCATAGCTTACATATTATTAACTGTTTTAAAAATCCTTTTATTATTTATATAGTCTACCAAAACTACTTATAAGATATAACTATCAAAGGGCCTATAAATAGGATATTTAGGTTTGTTTAATATTTCCTATATAAAGAACTATAGTAGTAGTAATAGTAAAAACAAAAAAGCTATTATTTATAAGTAGTTAGTAATAATTATAAAGGATAAAATATAAAAATTAGGGTTTAGTAAATAAAGTAGTCTTATTTTTTTGCTGAGGTTATTTTTATTAGAAAAATATTAAGAGAGTTTATTTTTAATTTTTTTACTTATTTAGTGTTTATTATTTCTAGTATTCTAGTAAGTTATAAGATAGATTAATTATTTTCTAGTATAAAATTAATAATTTTATTAGGTATAGATTAAAAAAGATTATTTATTTTAGATAGTCCTTAAATTATATCTTAAAAGCTTAAAACAAGTTACTATTTAAATAGTAATTAGTTACAAGGAAGGATTTATTAAAGCAGGTTATTATATTATAATAAATAGGGAAAGCTTATTATTAAAATTAAAATTTAATAGCTAGTAGTATTTTTAATTTTTAATATAGCCCTGCCTAAATAGGTTTATAAGTAGTTAAAATATTGAAAGGTTATAAAAATAAAAAAAAAAATAAAAAATAAGAATAAAAGTATTATTATAAGAGAAGAGGTATTATAGATAATAAATATTATATACTTTTTAGAAAACACATTTTTTTATATTTACTCTTTTTAGAAGTCTTTTATCTTGTTTAATCTTTTTATTTAGTTTACTTGTTTTACTAGTTTTGCTTTTAAAGGCTGTTTTTAGATATTAGTTATTTAAATCTTTCATTAAATCTTTAGTGTCTTGGAGCTAATTAGTAGAATACTATTAGTTCTTAATCTTATTAATATTTGCCTAGTAGACTGGATATTTAAATTTTATTTTTTTATTATATTACTTGTATAAGAGATAGTTAATTTTATAGGATTTGTATTTACTATTGTTTTTATCTGTTACTAGGGTGGCCTTTGGTATATTTTTAATAAATTAGTCTAGGAAAAAAAATTTAAAATATATTACTAATATTATTAAATGTATTTTATATTACTAAACTTTAGTTAATAGGCAAATAGTCCTATATATTTAATAATCTTATATAGTTTAGAAAGCTAATTAGATCATTTTCTTATTATAATTATTTTTATAATACAGCTATGGTGTAGCTAAAGTATAATCTTATATTTTATTTAAAGGGTTTTTAATTGAAATTCCTTATTATGGTTGTATTTTATTATTATTTAAGCTGGGTTAGGGGCTTTAATAGTATTAATCTAGTAGTAAAAATTTTATAATATATTAAAAAGTATATATATTATTATTTATAGTTTTATACTAAATATTAGTTTATATAGGGATTTAGTTATTTAAATATTTATCTTAGAGTTGTATAATAGTTATAATTTTAGTAACAGAAATAGTAATTATAAATAATTTATTAATAAATTAATTATATATTTTCAGATAAACTTTAATAGTTTAATTAGTTATTTCTAATTATTTATTTATCTATATATAATAGGCTATTAAAACCTTGCTTTTAACTTCTACTTATTTAAAAAATATAGTCTATATATGAAAGATAAATTTTAGGTTATAGTCTAAATAATTATTAAAGTAAATCTTATTAATAGAAAGTTAGTTTAAAAGAATTATTATTTATTTATTTATAAACTATTTCAAGTTACTAAGATTAGTATTATTCTTTTAGTAAATTTATTTACTATTGAAAAGATTATATTATATTATCCTATATTTAAAAATACTAATATAATATTTATTATTATTATATAAAGTAGTACGAGTAGTAATAAAATCAAAATAAGAAAATTATATAATTTAAATTTAGACATTTACTTTTTAGTATAATCTAGATACTATCTAATATAAGCTTTAACTTGTTTATATTATTATAAAAAAGTTAGTTCTTAGAGATTTTATATTATTTTTTTAATTCCTGGATAGCTAGCTTTATTATAAGTAATCTATATTTTTTTATATTATAGAATAGGGCAAGACTAGTTTATAATTAAGAAAAGGCTATTATTTATTATTTTATATAATAATAAGATAGGAGAGTTAAAATACTTATTTGAGTATATAGTATTTACTATTCTTACTAGTATTATATCTTATGTATACATATTTACTATTTAGTAATGGAATTAGTCTAATATTTTAAATATTAAGTATTATTACTTACCTGCGTTTGGTATAATATAAAATATAGTTTTAAGAGAATCTTCTAGCTTATTAATAATAAAAAATAATAAGTAAAAATGTATTTAGTATAAAATATATTTAATCTAGCTTATAATATAATATAATAAATATATAATATTATTTTATTATACTTATATTCTTTTAATAATCTTTAATTAAGGCAAAAATACCTATCTAGATTATAATAAATTAGGATTCTTAGATCTTATTTAGCTTATATAATCTTAAATATTCCTACTTAATTTTTTATTAGGTTATTTAATAGCTTTCTATTTTTAAATTTAGTCTAGACAGAGCCCTTATAGATAGATACTTCTTTTTAAAAAACTTGTTTTAAGATTTTAAAATAGTCTTTCTTTAGCTATACAATGGGTAATATAATCTTATAAAAAACCAGCTATTTCCAGATAAATAAATAGCTTTATTAGGTTCTTAAGAAATTTTAAATTATAAAATATTATAAATTTATTTTTTATAGCTACCAGGCTAAATCTAAAAACATATTATTTTAAAAACTTGATAAATAGAAAACTTATTATAATAAGTACCTTTTATTAATAAAAGAGTCTAGTAGTAGTAGAAATAGAAATAAACTTGTAATTTTTTAATTAGCTTATTATCTTTATAACTATTAGTACTAGATAGATATCTCGTATTAACTAAGTATTTAATAAATAAATATTTACTACTAGTCTTACTTTTATATAAATCTTTTATTTTTTATTACTACTTTTTTAAATACAAAAACTAGTATTTCTAATAAGGTAAAAAATATAGCTTATCTTATCTTTTATTATTTATATAGTTTATTAAAAACTTTATTAATCCTATATTTATTATAATTATTAGTAAAGGATATTTTACCTAGTACTAAATATTAATTTTCTAGTCTTTTTTTTATAATTTTATCTATAAGTACTTAGAAATCTCAATACATTTATTTTTATTTTAAATATTTAGATATTACTCAAGTACTACTTCTGGGGTTTATTTAGTAGGAGGATTCTTATAAATAGTAATTTTATTAGTTAGCTTTAATTACTTAAAAAACTTGTTACTTATTTAACAATACTTATTTTATTGTTCAAGCTATCTATATTATTTAATATTATTATTATTAAATAGTGGAATTATAGTAAGTTTAGATAGTATATTAATTATGACTTAATAGATATTAATATTATCAAGTTTTATTGGTTTACTAAGAAGTATATACCTTAGAAGCTATATAATAATATTTATATAATTTACTAAAAGAATATAGAAAAAATTTATATTAGTAAAATAAATAAATAAGATAACAGCTTTTATTATTTTAGTTTAAATATAAAGTCCCTATTTATTAGGAGGTTTTTATTCTTTATATATATTAGTAGGACAATAGCGGAGTTAGATTAGATAATAATCTTATTATAAAAATAGACTATCTATAATTATTATTAGCATTACAATTTTATAAAATTAGTAAATAAAATAATAATATCTAAATATAATATAAGTATTAAAATCTATTTAAAAAAATCTAGAATAATACTATATAATACTAGTATATTAATACCTATTAGTATATTAAGTTACAGTTTATTTATTAAATAAGCTTTATAATTAATAAATAAAAATAGTATTTTATTATTTTTCTATTTTTCTAGTAGGTAAATACTAATCTTTATAAATTTAATTATATTAAGTGTACTAGCAATATTCTTAATTAGAATAAATATAGGATATTTTAGGATTTATATATAGGATAGATATTATAATAAAAAAATCTATTAATAAATATTATTAAGTTTCTAGAATTATAATATATTATTATTTATAACTCTATTAGTAAAAAACTAATTTAGGATTATATACTTCTAGTATTTTTAAAACCTAAAATAGTTAGTAAAAAGGTTAGTTTACTCTTTACTATAAAAATATCGAAGTAATTAATATAATATATTTAGGTTTGTCATGGTTAATATAATAATTACAATAGGTACTTAATGTATTATTAATACAAAGAAACTTTTATAATAAAAATATCGTATTTAGTTATCTTAATTTTTAAGATTATTTCTTATTTTTCTAGTATTTTTATTATTATAAAATTTCTTAGTTTTATAGTCTATATTATTTTATTTAGCTAGGATATTATTCTTTTTCTTAATTTTTTTATAGTAATCCCTTACTAATTATGTATTTTAACATAATTCCCAAGCGAGTTGATTACCCAAACAAACCAATCACCACCTCAATTTTGTCCGTGCTTTTAGAACTTTAATCAATTCTTAACTACTAATAGACTTGTTCAACCCAACCCGCGAAACCCGCCAAGAAATGGGTTGGGTTGCTGATTTAATAATCCAATTGGTTTTGGGTTATATATGGGTAATCCATTGGATTATGGATAACCTAATAGGTTACCAAGCTATACCAAGAAATAAATTACTATATTATATTTACATATATATATTAAATATAAATAAATTACTGTATTAAATAGAGCAATTTATTTAAAAATGTTAATTATTATCTAATTAGGCAGTAATCTATATACATGGATTTTTTGGATTTTTTAGGTTAGGTTAATAGGTTTTTTAGTACCTTATAGGCGGGTTTTTGATCTTAATAACCCAACCCAAAACCCACTGGTTTATTTTTAAAGGCCGTGGGTTGACCCAAAACCCATGGTTTAACAAGTCTAATATTAATATATAGCTTTAATAGCTTATAGACCACAAATTTGACTATATATATGCTAGATGTAAGCTACCAATCCTACTTAGTATTAGTAAGTAACCTAAATCTTGCTTCTAGACTTATTGTCACGGCGCAGGCTATATAGGTGCGATCCAGGCAGATCAGACCATCGGGTCTGATCATAGTGACCTTTTGGTCCAGTTGGGAGCATGTTGCCTGGATCACGTGGTACTCTCACACTTGTTAAACCATGGGTTTTAGGTCAACCCACGGCATTTAAAAATGAACCAGTGGGTTTTGGGTTGGGTTATCAAGATTAAAAACCCGCCTACAGGTTACTAAAAAACCTACTAACCTAACCCAAAACCTACCAACCCATTTCTTGGCAGGTTGGGGCGGGTTTCACGGGTTGGGTTGAGCAAGTCTACTTGCTTCTTAGTACTATAACTATCCTAACCTAACCTTGGTAGTTTAATATTTTATATTTTAATAATATATCCTATAGCATGATTATATAGCCTTTCTAGAACAAATTCTTATAATTCTTAATAATGTTTAATACTTCTTTTATAACTAGTATCAAGAATTCTTTAAGATTATAATATTTTATATCTTTATAGCCTAATTCATGCTTGAATAATATTATATACTTTATAACTTTATATTTATATAGTCTATATTTACTTTTTAAATAGCCTAGCTATGGCTTCCTTAAGATTATATATAGAAAATATTCTACAAGTTATATTTATAAAAATTTTTTATATAACAAACTTCCTATTTACAGGAAGGTATAAATAAAACTTTATAGGAAAATCGATAACTATTATTATAATATAAAGCTTATTTTTAAGCTCTAAAATTATTATACTAGATAGTTAAAGGCCTTTATTCCTGATAGGCCTTCTATAACCTCTTATAGTATATTACTTTCTTATATTATTTCTTTATAGTATATAACTTGGTAGCGAGTATCTTATCTTACTTAACAGGAGTAAGAGCTTATTCTCCTTATTCTCCTCCTCCTCCTTCCCTTTCTTATTATCTTCAGGTATAAAGCTACTACCCAAAACCTTTATATTACTATCAGCTCTAGAGGTTACCTAATTATTGGCCAGCAAGATACTAGTGTTAGATTAGGGTCCGCCGATCGATCCCTAGGGTGGAACCTAAGGATATTCTTGACAGGATAAAGAGAATATAGATTATTAAGGTCAAAAGGTCAAATAAAGTATAGAAAGAGGCAGATAACTTGAAGTATAATTAATAAATAATGGGTATATTATTAATCTAGTTAGTAATAGATAGAGAATAAAACTTCTAAATACAGGTAATAATAGTCCTTATATATTATCTCCTATTATATTATATTAAACTATTTTGCTATATCCTGCTTTACCTTATTATATTAATTATATTATTTATATTATTTTACTTTAATTACTATAACTAGATTTTCTTAGTATTATATTAATATATCTATATTACTATGATTATGTTAGCCTAATATATTACTATTAGTATTATAGCAGGCTACTATAATATAATAGGTTTTATTAGCTATTAGCATCTAATTCTCTAATAATCCCCCTTCTTTAAGGTTTTTATCCCTAAAGATATAATAAGTAGTACTTTCCTAAGTAAGTTTAATTATAACCTATCCTATTTCTTTCTTAATATCTTAGTACTAATTGTAATATCTTCTTAGTTAGTTAATAGAAAATAAAGGCTTCAGTCCCATGTTTTTAAAAAGGATTTTGATATAACCTCTCTATATAAATATTATTTAAAACCTAACAAGTCTTGCATGAAATTAGAAGATTCTTTTTATTATAAGGAGTATATTCATGCATATTAAAAATATATTAAATCTAAATAAACCGTTTTTAATAAGAAGTAGAAGTAGCTAGTTATAGTATAAAACAAAACAAGGCTTTAAAGAAAGGAACAAGCAAAGTTAGCTATATTTATAGCTTAAATTACTAAATTAAATACTTGCTTAAATTATCTTTAAAAATAAGATAATTTGCTTTATTCTTGTGCAGGCAAATTTATTCTTTATAGTATTAAGAAAATTAAAAAGCTAGAAAAGTTAGAAGAAGAAAAATATAAATAAATAGAAATTAAAAAAGTATAATAAGTATTAGTTATCTTAAAATAAAAATTTACAGGTCTTTATTATATAGGCTACTAATACTTTCTTATTATTTTTTTAAAGGATTTCTTTTTTAACTAGTTTATTACTAGAATTCTAGAATCTTTCTAGGGTAATTAAAATACTTGATTAATTCCTAAGAATTATTTTCTAGTAGGTAACCTTTCTATTTAATAAGATACTAAATCTAATTTTTCTCTATTTATTAATCTAAGAGTTTTTTAACTTTATATTTCTTATTAATTTTTATTACTTTACCACTAGTACCCCCCAGATTTTTTAGTAATTCAAGTAATAAAATATAAAATACTAGGTAAACTTGTATTCTTGCTAATAATATTAAGTAATAATTATTATTTATAAGTTTTTTTTCTAATTTTAAATAGTCTATATTTTATAATATTAAGTTTATTACTTGATTACTTGCTCTTAATATTAAAATCTTTTTTTTATTATTTATTATAGCGAGTAAACTTTCTTTTTAAAAAAAAATTATAGCATGTTTTTATATTTTTTATTATAATAGAACTTTATTTTTTTTATCTATTTAATATTATTAGTTATAGATTAATATAATATCTTTATATAAGTAATATATATTAATACTATATCTAATTATCTCTTGACTAGTAGTATCTCCTAATATATTCTAAGATTTTTTCCAAGATTTATATAATAAAGTGTAATACCTGTTATTGTATTCTTTATATTATTAATTATAAATTAAGTTATAGATAATAATTCTACCTAATTATCTTAATCCTAATCTATATAGTATTATAGATATATCTTATCTAGTTCTATATACTTTTATAAATATTTTCTAAATTTTTAATATAAATAGCTTGTCTTAGTTAGAAATTATTTATTTTAAAAATTTAGTTTAAATAAATACATCTTGTAATATTAAATATACTAATTTTTTTATAGTTATATTTTTCTATATTAATTTAATAATTATATATTTTATATATTTATATATAACTATAATTATATTTATATGTATAATTCCTATAATAAGATCCTTTAATAATAATAACCCTTAAATAAAATTAATTATAATACTTTTTTATAATTTTATTAGAATCTCTAGTATTTATTTATATCTTGTTATTTAATTAATATTATAATTACTTGTTCTAGTTACACTTATTATACTATATAATATAGTCTTATACTCTTTTATATATTTATAAAATATAGTATGCTTGTCAAATCTTTTCTATTATTTTTTAATTTCTTAGTATCCTTTAAATAGCAGGTTATAATATTTCTAAATTACTTTCTTAACTATTTTATTAAGTATTATAATTGTTTTATTTTATAATAATATTTTATTACTATTTTCAATATTATTTATATTAAATTTTTAGGTCTAAATTATTCTATTTTTGTACTATTCTTTCTTAAGTTATATAAGAAACTTGTAATTATTTATTATAACTACTATTACTAGTTATATTTTTTAGTTAAATTATAACCTATCTTTATTAATCTTAATATATTTATTTCTAGGTTCTTAATATTAATTATATAATTAGGGTTTCTATTTAGAATATTTATTATAATATTTTTTTTGCTATTAATATAATCTTAAATTAATATTATAAAAGCTCTTACGCCTATTATACTTGTTATTCTTTAAGTTCTTTTATTATTATAAAAAATATTAAATTCTTATAATCTATTTAAATAATTATTATATAATTTACTTCTTATAAATAATATTATTAATATTTAAATCCTTTAATAATTATAAGCATCTCTTAATTATATATATTATAATTTTATTTAGCTTAAGTTATTTTTCTTAAATAAAATAAAATAGGTTATAATTTTTTATTATTATCTTTCTATTTAGGAACTATTTCTAATCCTTCTTTTAATATATCTATTTTTATATAATTCTATAGTTCTAGGTTATATAGTTATAAGATTAATGTTTTTTATTATTTTCTTAATTAAATTTATTAATTCTTATTCTACTTGTTCCTAGATAAATAATATATTATTTTTAAGTAATTTTATTATAGGTTATAAATTCTATATATATTAGTAAAGATATTCTTGTATATATTCCAATATTCTTAAAAATTCTTAGACTTTTTTTTTATTAATTAGTATTAGCTAATTTAATATTATATTAATCTTTTCTTATAATATTTACTATCCTTCTAGTATAAGTTTTATATCTAAATATTTGATTTTTATAATATTAAATTTATACTTTCTAATATTTAGTATAAGCCTAGCTTCTAGTATTATTATTATAACTTCTTAAATATATCTTTTATACTTTTAAGGTTTGCTAGATAGATAATTATACTATTAAAATATATAAAAATATATAAGGTATAAACCTTCAAAATTCTATAGATAATTATATAAATCCTATAAGTATAATAACCTATTTATATAATTTTTAGTTAGTAAAAAATACTATTTTCTAGATATTATCTTTATATATTAAAAGATTATAGTAATCTTATTATATATTAAAAATAGTTATAATTTTACTTTTTATAGTAAATCCCTCTTTTGTCCTATATATAGTATCTTATATCTAGTTACTATTATAGTATTATTAAGTTTTTTATAATTAATTATTATTCTTATTTTTCTATTCTTTTTTAGTATAAATATTAGTTATAATAATATTTTAGATTTTGACTTATATATATATCTAGCTTTTAAGAATTTTTTAATAAACTTATTCTCTATTACTAATTTCTTAGATAACTTTTAATATTACTTAATTTATAATAGCTTAATATTTAGTTTTTGTAATATTCTTATTTTATATAATAGTTCATAGCTAGATAATTAGTTAACTAGTTTTATAAATAATTTAATAAACTTGTAATATTTTTTTAGTAATAATTTTTTAATTTTAGCAAGTTTAGCTTTATAAATTTCTTTTAGCTTAGAATATTTATTTTTCTTAAATTAGAATTATTCTATTACTCCTAGTTATTCCGTTTAATACTTCTTGTATTTTATTGATTACTTTTATTTAGGTAATTTCTTGCTCTAAAATAATTATTATTTTTTAATTTTTATTATTAGAGATTATTTCTAGTTCTTGTCTAATATTATATACTTGTATATTATAGTTTTAATTTTTTATAATTATATAGTATTCTTTAATTATAACTTCTCCTTTTATCTAATTAATTCTTGGTTCTTGTTTTATTAATTAAGGTATTCCTATAATTATATTATATAGTCTTTCTTTTATTAGTATAACCTTAAATATTAGATCCTTTAAGTATATCCCTAAGTTTATTTAAACTATTCTTATTTTTTTTAGCCTTACAGTATAATATCTTTTTTTAAATCTAATAATCTTAAAGCTTTTTTGTATTAGTTTAGACTTGATCCTATATTATTTAATAAATTTAAGTCTAATAAACTTATCTATAGCCCTAGAATCTATTTAAATCCTTATATTATATTTATTAATTATAGCAAGCATAACTAGTAATATTTAGCTTTTTATTATATAGGGCTAAATCTTTTATTAATATTTGTTATACTATTTTAGTTTCTTTTTTAGTAGTAGTTCTTGTTATATATTACTAATTATTTCTTAAAATAGAAAATATATTCTTTAATTTTATAATTATATATTACTAGGTTATAATAATATAAATATTTTTTATTTATAAAAATATAATTATAATTTTTTATAAGATAACTATAATCTAGCTTATTTAATATACTTAGTTTCTATAGATATTATTTATATTTTTGTTTTATATAAATATATTTTTTATAAAAGTTGTTATAGCAAAGTGTCTAGTTAATATTTTAATATAATATTTCTCTAATAGTTAGATAGTAATTATATAGGTAATTTTATATATATCTAATTTACTTATTATAGAAACATATTCCTCTCAAGTTTAATATCTATTTAAATTTTTCTATTATTTATTTATATACTTTTCTATATTTTAGGCATGGTAGAAATATCTAGTCTTTATATTATTTATATTTTATAATATAATCTTGCTATATTTTCCTAGATTATTCTTAATATATTATTTATTCTAAACTATTAACTATATATAAAACTTGTTAGTCAAAAAAAGTCTTATTTTTATTATTATATTCTCCTTTTATTGAATAATATTATTTATTGTCTATATTATTAGATTTATGCTAGTATACTTTATAATAATCTTTATACCTTTTAAATATATATTTTTATAGGTAATTTATTTATATTATATAATATTTAAGCTAACCTCTTTTTAAAGTCTAATAAACATCTTTTCTATTTCTTAGTATTTAATATTAATTTCTTTTTATTTCTTTTCTAGTACTATTCTTTTCTTCTTTTTTATAGTATTAGATTTTTTTATCTATTTTCTTGCTAACTTTTATATTTATGCTAATTTTTTCATATTCTCTTGCTAACGTATTTCCCTACTGAACAGATCACCCGACCGAGCGGATCACCTCTGTGTTATCGAAGAGACGACCTCTTGTATGCTCCTAACCCCAGGCTCTCACGCGGGACTTCCAAAGGGTTTGGATTTTGTCTTACCTAGTATGATCATGTATAACAAGTATAAGGACTTGTTATAGTTAGATTAAAGTTAAAGTAAAAAAGCAGGGCTAGCTTATAATATATATATTATAGCTTATAATATAAGTACTAAACAAGTTACTTTATAAAAATCCCTAGAATAGGTTACTCTAGAATAATAGTAGTATTAATTATAAAAATAGAAAAGCTAGATATAGTAGTAATAAGTATTCTTAAGTACCCCCTGGTTCCTACTATTTTCCTACCCCTAAGATAGTATATTAGATAGTATATCTAATCAGGTTGTGTTGACCTATATACTATTTCTTTTACCCCCAAGATAGTATACTAGATAGTATATAGTCACATGGTCTCTTTGCTAGGTTGCTTTAGGTTCTAGTGCCTCTCCAGAAAGTTATAGTTTTACTAAATAATAAATTATTACACTCTTTGGTCTTGGCTTGTGTGTATACACGCCTTGTACATGTACTAGGGCATAGTCTTTCCAAGAACTATGATGGTTGTATACGCGCTACTAGTATATATATATTGCCTGTATGTCTACCTAGGGCTTGCATGTAGTTCTCCTTAAGTCCTATAAAATTATAGCTATTAGGTATGCATCTACCATATATACCTAGGCTGTTTATATATATACTTGTAGTGCTTGTCCCAAGTAAATTTTTTCAAGGTTTCCTAGCTGTGGGTATACATATCTAATATATGCCTTTATGTTTTGCATGCCCCTCAAGATTCTGCCTTATGGTTCTGCCTTGTTGCTTATGACCCTGGGAGCGTTCATAACACTCTGTATCCCATATTAAAAGGCGATTTTTTCAAGTCAAATATCTCAACAACCAACCTTCTAGAGGAATTATAACTTATATATAAAGCTTAGTAGTATATAATATATATATATATATAGGGATTATAGCCTGCCTATTCTTATATTTTCAAAGGTAATATAAATTATACCTGTATTTTTGGTAATTTTGATTTCCCAAATATAATTGGGATAATATAAAGAATTGGGGGGTATAAAATAGATATTCTATTAGTTTTGGGGAATATATACCTAATTATATTCACTTTATCCCTCTAAATTATGTGGTTATTGAGATATTCAACTCCTAAAAATGGCCTTTGATATGGGATACAGAGGTGATCCATTCGGTCTGGTGATCTGTTTGGTCAGGAAATACGTTATTCTTTATATAGCTTATTTAATCTTAAGGTAATAATTGTATTATCCCCTATACTAACAAGTATATAAATAATACTAATATCTTTAATTATATATACTAGTTACTTGTTATAAACCCTCCAGGGTCATAAGCAACAAGGTGGAACCACAAGGCAGAACCTTGAGGGGTATATAAAGCATAGGGATATATACTAGATATATATACCTATAACCAGAAGACCCTAGAAGGATTTACCTGGGAACAAGCATAGTAGATATATATATAGATAGCATGGGTATATATAATAGATACATACCTAATAACCATGATTTTATAGGACTTGATAAGAGCTATATACAAGCCTTGGGAGCATGTATACAACTACTATAGTTCTCAGGAAACCCACGCTCCAGCACATGCATACTATGCATATATATATACCACACGCACACACATAGCCAAGACCAAGGGGATATAATAATTTATTATTTAGTATAACTACAACTTGCTAAAGTAACATGGAAACACAAAGCAACCTAGTAAAGGGACCATGTGACCATATACCATTTGGTATACCATTTAATAGTAGGAGAATAGTATACAGGACTACATGACCTAATTAGATATACTATCTAGTATATTATTTAAAGGTAGGAGAATAGTAGGAGGCTTAGGATATTTAAAAATGCTTATTAATATTATATCTAACTTTTCTATTTTTATAATTAATATAACTATTATTCTAGAGTAACCTACTTTAAAAATCTTTATAAAATAACTTGTCTAATACTTATTCTATAGGCTATAATATATATATTATAGGCTAGTCCTGCCTTTTTATCTTAACTTTAACCTAACTATAACAAGTCTCTTGTCAGAGAATTGGATATTGACAACCAATAGATTCTGATGTGCTGCAGCTCTGCGCCGCGATGCTAAGGAATAACAATGTACTAACCTGGTTATATCAGGTGATACAATACTAGGGCTAATCAGGACTATGGTCATGCTTGTTAAAGAGAAAGAGCATGATAGGCATGAATTAGAAGGGTATATAAGGACTATCATTACCTACACCTGGAAAGTTTTATTCTCTATCTATTATTAACCAGATTGACAATATACCTATTGTTTACCAATTATTTTGGTTATCTGCCTCTTTCTATACTTTGTTTTACTTCAAACATTCTATATTCTCTTCATCCTGTCAAGAATATTCTTAAGCATTCTCCTATGGATTGATTGGTGGACCCTAATCTAACATCTCTATACTTGTTAGATATGATTATACTAGATAAGATAAGTTAATCTAAATCCTTTAGAAGTCCCATGTAGGAGCCTGGGGTTAGAAGCGCACGAGAGGTTGTTGCTTTGATAACATTACTATTCCTGGTTTATTAGTTTGGTTATAATTCTAGTAGTACTAACTTGTGCTTTATAAATTATCTATATAATACTTATTTATAAATTATAGATAGCTAGTTCTTAATCTTTTTTAATATAGTAATTCTTTATTATATATTTAGGTTTATTATACTTAAAATATTTTTTATTAAACTTTTTCTTCTCTTGCTATTCTAGTTATTTTATTATATCTTATTAATAATAGTATTTATCTATATTTTAATATTTCTATCTTTATCTTGTTATTTCTTCTAATAGTTAAATAGTTTTTTTTATTACTATTTCTTAAGCTATTTTTTAGTATATCAAGTCTTAACTTTAGATATTTAATTAATAAGCTTGTTCAGGCTTTTAGGGTTATTATTAATTAATATAAGTATATTCTTAGCTCTTGCTTTTAATCTTTTATAATAAGTAGACTTAAATATATTATTTTCTTATATTAGGTTAGATATAATCTAATAGAATTTTGTAGCCTATTCCTTATATATTATTTTTTTAATATAACAAGTAGACCTAATTTTAGTAATTTTAGTAATTTTTATAATATTTTAGTTTTTAAATACTTGCTTAAGCTATTCTTTAAAAACTTTATACTTGTTAAAAATTATATTAATTATAAGCTTTCTTTAGTATTATAATTTTTCTTAATAGTTATATGTCAGAGAATCGGACATTGACAGCCAATGGATTCCGCTGTGCCGTAGCTCTGCACTGCAACACTAAAGAATAATAGTAAACCAATCTAGTTATATCAGTGATATAATACTAGAATAGATTAGGACTATAAGCATACTAAGAGTATAAAGGAACATATTAAGGTTATAATTATATTAGGGTTATAGTATAATACAAGTATAAGAAGAATATAATAGGCTAAGTTATATAAGGACTATTATTACCTATACTTAGAAGTTTTATTCTCTATCTATTATTAACTAGATTAATAATACTATATTATTTACTAATCTAAATCCCAAGCATCTGCCTTTTTCTATATTTGTTTAACCCTTAATAATTATACTCTTCTTTATTTACTTCTAGAATACCCTTAGGTTCCTACCTTTAGAAGAATTGGCAGACTTAATCTAACAACAATAGACCCTCAAGTTAAGTAAAAAAAGATATTACTATTAATAACATGGGTAAAAATAGTAGTATTACAAGCAGCAAGATAGTTTTAGCCTTTACTAAGAATATCATGAAAAAGCTTACTCCTACTAAAAAACTTGAAATATTTAAAGAATAGCTCGCGGCTATAACCTTAGAAATTAGATTATTAAAGATATTTAAGGATATCAAGATAAATAAAACCAAGTAGTTTAATAGTAAGTATTCTATGTTAAGAAGATATGTAACCTTAATAAATATATACCTCTAAATTAATAACCTTACTATTATAGCTAAGGTAGATAAAATTATATTTACAGGTACTTATCTTATAGGTACTATATTTAATTAGTTTAAATCCTATATAAGAGACTATTATAAATAGAATAATAATAGTTAAAATAATATAATAAAAGAAATGTTTAGCAGCTATAAGAAATTTAAGAAAAGGATTATATATACTTTTAGTAACTCTAATACTAAATATATTACTAAATAATAAATTAATATATTATAATAAGAGAAAATAAGTATTAGAAAATTATTTACAAAATTCTACTAGATAGTATTAAATCTTAAATAAAATAATATAATATTATAATCAAGATTTTATTAGATATTTAAGCTAAAAATTAAGAATATAATAATATATATCCTATGCAAGCTAAAAACTCTTAATAAGCTAATTAAAATAGTATCTAGAATCAAGAGCTAAATAATTAAATAATACTAGGAAAACTATTAGCAAAACTAGAATAACTAAAAAGATAAAAAAAATATAGTATCAAGAAAGACTAGGATAAAGATATTAAAATATAAATAAATACTACTATTAGCAAGAATTGAAATAACTAGAATAGTAACAAGAAAAAGTTTAATAGTAAATATTATAAGTATAGAAAACCTAGATATATTATAAAAAAATATTATAATAAGAAGAATCAAGAACTAGCTACCTATAATTTATAAATAAGTATTATAATAATAATTATACAAGCTAATACTACCTATTTAATAACTAAATTAATAGACTAGGAATAGCAACTGATATATACAAGCAAAAATATTAGTACTATATATATACTTGTTAATATAGAAAATAATATAATAGTTATTTTAAGATTATATAAGCTATATAAAGAATAGCAAGAAAATATAAAAAGACTAACTAATATAGTTATAAATATAGAAATTAGTATAAAGATCTATAAAAAAAATATAAAAATTAGTAATAAAAAAGATAGAAGAATCTAGTACTATAAAAAAAGAAAAGAAAAAAAAGAA
>NW_027263651.1:0-24411 GCF_044049455.1 Aspergillus lucknowensis | reverse complement strand
TTATTATAGTAAAATATCTAATTAATTTTTTAATATATTATCTCTCTAAAAGTTAAATAATAGTTATATAGGTAGTTTTATATATATCTAATTTAATTATTATAAAAGTATATTCTTCTTAAATTAAATATTTATTTAAATTTTTCTACTATTTATTTATATACTTTTTTATATTCTAGATATAGTAAAAATATCTAACCTTTATATTATTTATATTTTATAATATAATCTTGCTATATTTTCCTAGACTATTTTTAATATATTACTTGTAGTAGCATGCAAGTATAAGATTTATTTTTTAAGAAATAACTAATTTTATAGTTTTTATCTTTTTATAGGATTTTTATTTATATTTTATAAGTCTTATACTAAGTTATTACTATTTTATTAGTATTTTAAACTATTAACTATATATAAAACTTGTTAGTTAAAAAAAATCTTATTATTATTATCTTGTTTTTTTTTTTACCAAGTAATATTACTTATTATTTATATTATTAGATTCTTACTAGCAAATTTTATAGTAATTTTTATATTTTTAAATATATAGTTCTACTATAAGTAATTTATTAATATTATATAATATCTAAGCTAATTTTTCTTTAAAGTCTAGTAAATATCTTTTCTATTTTTTAGTATCTAATATTTATATTTCTTTATATTTTTAGTATTATTCTTCCCTTTTTCTTTTATAGTCTTGGATATCCCTTTTTTTCTTTTTATTAATACCTATATTTTTCTTGCTAATCTTTATAGTTATAACAATATTAACTAGTCTTTTTATATTTTCCTACTATTTCCTATATAGCTTGTTTATTCTTAAAATAATAATTATATTATCTCTTATATTAACAAATATATAGGTAGTATAAATATTTTTAGTTATATATACTAGTTACTATTCCTAGTTTATAGGTTTAATTATTATTCTAGTAGTATTAACTTAGGTTTTATAAATTATTTATATAATATTTATTTATAAACTATAGGTAGATAGTCCTTGATCTTTCTTAATATAATAATTTTTTATAATATATCTAGATTTATTATACTTAAAATATTTTTTTATTAAACTTTTTCTTTTCTTTGCTATTCTAGTTGTTTTATTAAGTCTTATTAATAGTAGTATTTATTTATATTTTAATATCTCTATCCTTATCTTGTTATTGCTTTTAATAATTAAATAGTTTCTTTTATTACTACTCCTCAAGCTATTATTTAATATATTAAGTCTTAATTTTAAATATTTAATTAATAAGCTTGTTCAGGTTCTTAGGTTTATTATTAATTAGTATAAGTATATCCTTAGTTCTTGCCTTTAATCCTTTATAATAAGTAGACTTGAGTATATTATCTTTCTATATTAGGTTAGATATAATTTAGTAGAATCTTATAGTATATTTCTTATAAATTATCTTTTCTTAGTATAATAAGTAAATCTAATTCTTAGCAACTTTTATAGTATTCTAATCTCTAAATACTTGCTTAAACTATTCCTTAAAAGCTTTATACTTATTAAAGATTGTATTAATTATAGATTTTTTCTAGTATTATAGTTTTTCCTAATAGTCACACATGTAGGGTTTAAACTAGTTAAATATAGGTCTTTTAAGGTAAGAGGTAGTAAATATAATCTTATTAGACTTAAGTATACTTCCTAGGTTGTTAATATAGAGGTATATGTCTATCATAGTTAGGTAACTTTTTAAGATTACTTGCTTATCTTTAAATAGCTCTAGTTTATTTATCTTAATACTCTTAAATAACTATAATATACTAACTTGGTTTAACAAAAAATTAATTATATTACCTAACTATATAATCTTCTTAGAGTCTATTAGTTCCCTAGTTATAACTAACTCCCTTAAAGTACTAGTAGCCAGGTTCTTAGAAATACTACTATCTCCTACCATATTAATAGTAGATACTTCTCTTTACTTAATTAAGGGTCTATTATTATTAGATTAGGATCTGCCAATTAATCTATAGGAGAATATCTAAGGATATTCTTAATAGGGTAAAAAGAATATAGAATATTTAGGATTAAATAAAGTATAAAAAGAGGCAGATTATTATAAGTAATTAGTAAATAATAGGTATATTATTAATCTAGTTAATAATAGATAAAAAGTAAAACTTTCTAGTATAGGTAATAATAGTCTTTATATATCTATTTTTATAGTATCCTTGAGTACTACATAATACTTATATTAAAATACCTGCTCTATTATATCCAATCATATTAGATCACCTAATACTACTATAGTTCAGGTTGGCTCTAGCGTCATATCACACGATATAACCAGGTCAGCACATCGTTATTCCTTAGCGTCTCGACATGACACTGCGGCACGTCAGGTTCATTGGCTGTCAATCCTCGTTTCTCTGACATGGACAAAATACTAAAAACCAAGATCTTGATCTTAGGTTCTATCTACTAAGAGTATTAGCTATACTATTAGAGATAATAAATATAAATATTAAAAGATATATAAAGCAAATTACTAAAAAACTATATAAAAATAAAAAAATATTTAAAATATTTAATAGAATTCTTACAAGTATTAAATAAATAATTAAATAGCTAGATAAGATTTTTAAGATAAATTATTATACTAGCTATAATATTAGCTTAATACTACAATTTTATAAACTAATAAAGAAAAAGCTAAGAAGATAGATAAGATCTATTATAATAAACCTATTAATAACAAGCTAGATTAAGAGGGAGAGTATAGCAACTTCCTAGATATAAAATAGAAATTTAACCTACTTAATAAATAATATAGAACCTAGCTAAAAAACCCTAAACCTAGCAAGAAAATATCTAGTAGTAGATTTATAACTCTAAAAAAAACCCTTATAAAAAGGTAAAGCTAAACTATATAAATAATACTAGTATTAGCTACAGGCTACTAGATTATATTAAGATAAGTAATATTAAGAGTAGTAATTAAAGTTTTTAAAAATTATTAAAAATAAATTAGTATACTAGACTAATAGTATTATTATAGCTATATAAAAGGATCCTTAAAATCTTACTAAAGAATTAAAAAGATTCTTAATAAATACCTATATTAGAACTTAATATATTAGGAAAAAATTAAAAACTATTGATAAAAATATATTAAAACTTATAATAAGTATCTAAAGACCTGTATCGTTTATAAAATAAGATAATAATAATTATTACTTATAATTATATAGCCTATCTAGTAAGTAATTATAAGAATTAAGAAGATATTAACTCTACTAGCAAGAATAGTATAAATATATTAATACTAACTTATAATATTCTAAGTATAGAAACATGCTATAGCTAATATACTATAACTTCTACTATTTATATTAGAAAAATATTAAATATATTATATAATATTAGCTAAAATAACTAAAATTTATTAACTAGAATAACTTATATTTCTATTAAAAGCTATAATATTTATACAAGTTATATTAGATATATTTAGAGTATAGAATATATTACTAGATAGGCTACTATAATAATAATTATATAATATACTACCAAGCTAAGCTTGAAAACTACTTTCTATACTTAAAATAAGAAGAAAAGGTACTAAAATAAGATAAAATATATCTTATAGCTGCCAAGACTAGAATAAAAAGATAGTTAATCTAACTTGCCAAAATATAAGAAAGGCAAGCCTATAATTTAATTAATTTAAAATTATTAAGAATTTTATTAGCCCAAGTTTTATAGAATAATTAGGAATTAAAAATATTTAAAAAAAGGATATTAATACTTTTATTAGAACTAAATAGGAAAAACCTGGGAAATATTTTATTAATAATTAAGTTGGAACCTCTACCTGTTATAATAAAGAAAAAGACTTTTAAACTAAGTTTTAATACTATATTTTTAGGCAAGTATAATATAATATTAGAAATCCTATAACTTAGGAACTATAACCTAAATATTAATTAAATTAAAAGGAGAATCTAGTAAAGAAATAATAAATAGCCTAAAAGATAAAATAATATATTTGCATAGCAAAATATCAAACTAAGTAATCTATAAGAGGATTAAATACTAGTAACTAGTATGCAGGTATTAAAAATCTAGTAAAATAGATTAAATCATATAGTAATATTAAAACTATTAAAAAATATATAACTAATAAACTTACCTAATTAGGTTACTAATAATATTATAAGTAGCAAAATTATTATAATTAATAAAAAAATAGGTTTTTAGGAGACTATAGCTACAAGTAACTAGATTAATAAAAAACTAATTATTTTAGATAAGTATAGTTAATTCTAGAATATATTTTAATAATCTAATAAACTAGAGCTACTACTTTATAGGCCATATAATTATACTATATCTATTAAGAAAGATATTAAATTAAACTATAAATAGATTCTATTATTAAATAACTAGGAATCTAAAGTATTAAGAAAATATATTAATAACTAACTTAAGAAAGGAAATATCTAATTTTTATACTTCTTAATAGGATATAGAGTCCTATTTATACTAAAAAAGATAAAATAACTAGTTATATATTAACATCTAACTATTTAATAATATAATTATTAAGAATTAATACCTGCTACTCTTAATTTAAGAAATATAAAATAAAATTTAAAAGAGAGCATTATTTATAAAGTTTAATATTACTAATACCTACTACTATATTAGGATTATAAAAAGAGAAAAATAGAAAATAGTATTTTAAATAAAATTTAGCTTTTATAAATATCTAGTAATACCATTTAGGCAACCAATATACCATCCATATTTTAAAAATTTATTAATAAAGTACTAAAACTAGAAGAGAAGAAAAGTAAGAAAAACAAAAAAGTAAAAAGGAGAACCTACCTTAACTAATAAATAAATTTATACTTGTATATCCTAATAATATATTAGTTTTTTTAAAAAATAGGAAATAGTATATAAAGCATGGCAAATAAGTTCTTAAAAAAATAAAAAAAGGTAAAATATAATATAAACTTAAAAAATATAAATTTTATATTTAGGAAATTTAGTTTTTAAGCTGCTAGATTACTATAAATAAACTAAAACCTAAAGCCTTTAAAGTAATAGCTATTAGAAAATAGCTTATACTAAAAAACCTAAAAAACTATAATAATTTCTAGAACTCTTAAATTAATACTAAAAATATATTAATTAACATATATTTTATATAGTATCTTTATTTAAGTTATTTTTTAAAAAAAATAAATATATAAATAGTTAAGAAAATAATAGGGAACCTTTAATACTATAAAAAAAGCTATTATAATAATACTAATTATACTATAGCATAATCTAGAACTATTTATAATACTAGAAACTAATATATTAGACTATATTATTAGGGCAAGAATAATCTAGTTTGGACTAGATAATAAACTAAGACTAGTAAGATTTTAATTAAAAAAATTAATAAGACTAGAAATATATTATAATATTTATAATAAAAACCTGCTAGCTATAATAATAGTATTTAAGTATTAAAAAGTTTATTTATAGAAAGTAAGATATACTATTATTATGGAGTCTAAATATAAAAATCTTATTTACTTTATAATAATTAAAGAGTTAATAAAAAGATAAGCAAGATAAATAGTATTATTCTTATAGTATAATTATAGAACTATATATTATAAAAATATAAAAAATAATTAAGCAAATATTTTTAGTAGATAACTAGACTACATGAATAAAACTATAAAATTATAACTAGTAATCCTAAAAAAAATAAGGATAAGATACTTAGAAATAATCTAATAATTCTAGTAACTATATAATTATTAGGAACTATAATTAATACTATTAAAAAACTATAAAAAAGGATAAGTTAATATAATAAGTCTGTGTATCTATACTAGAAGTAATAAAAAAGAATAAAAATTTTAAATTAAAAGAGTTGTCTATATTCTACTAATACTTATTCTATAAGTAATTAAGAAATACTATAATATACTAGTATATAAATATTTTAGTATTAACTAGACTTATAAATACATTAAATATAACTACTATTTTTAGAATATTAAAAAAGAGTTAAAAACTATATTAATAATTATAAAGTATATGTATAAGACAAACCAAGAAAATATATACTATATAAGAAATTATAGAACCTAGAGGTTCTATAGTAACTATAAAAATAAATTATAATTAATTTTATTAGACTACTACTAGAAGTATAATAAGAAAAGAAAAAATATAATTATTTTATAATAATCTTAGATTAATTAATAAAATATATTTACCTAGAACTAATATAAACAATTATAATAATAAAAAAATAGTAACTACTTTTATAAATATAATTATAATAAACTATGGAATACTAAAATATATTATATTAAATTAAAATAAACTATTTATATCCAAGTTTTATAAATTAGTAACTAATATTATAGGAATTAAACTATATATAGCTATAGTATATAGACTATAATTAAATAGATAAATAGAAAGAGTTAATTAAATAATTAACTAGTTTTTATAATATTATATAAATTATATATAGAGTAACTAGGAGAAATAGCTATTTATAGCCTAGTTTACTTATAATAATTTAATTTATAATATAATAAGAATAACACTTTTTAAAGTAAATTATATATATTACCCAAATTTATATAGTAAACTAATCTAAAGAAAACTAATTATAGAAGAAACTAACTACTTTATATAAAAATTAAAAAAAATTTAAATATAACTTACCTAAGACCTTAAATTTATAAATCTTGACATAAAACTTTACTATAATAAAAGGTATTAAAAGGTACTAGATATTAAAAAGAAGGGGAAAATATTCTTACTCTATAGAAATATTAGAACTAATAACTAAGCTAGAAATATAACTAAATATAAATTAGACTACTTAAAATTAACAAGAAATTAGGATAATTAACTATTAACTAAATCTATTTAAATTTATAAAAAAAAATATATTTAATATTTTATATATTACTATTAGAACTAGTACTAGAAAATACTAAACTTGCTAATAATATTAAGATTTAAAAAAAATAGAAGTATAAAATTAAAAAAATCCTAGACTATTAAAAAGTTAGTAGATAATTGTAATATCTTATTTAATAAAAAAGATATAATATCTTAGAAAATATTTGGGAACTTATTAAAAACTTAATAGGCTATATCTAAAAGATCTAGAAATCCTACTAGTAGTATCTAAGATAGAAAAATTAATATTCTATTAGAAAAATAGTAAATTAATTACCTAAGTTAGACTAGAATTATCTAATATAGTAGTAAGTTAAGGAGCAGCCTTATACTTATAAGTAAAATATTCTAGTTTTTAAAGATTCTTAATAGTTAAAGGATTCTTTTTATCTAAGTAATCTATTATAACTATATTATAGTCTAATGTTTATTTATCATACTTTTTAAGAAACTTTTACTAGATAAACAGGAAAGTAACTTAGGTAATAATATAGGCTTGCTTAGAAAGGGTCTAAGCTAACTTGCTCTTAACCTTTTAATAACTTTTTTAAAGATCTAACTACTCTTTATTATTATAAATCTATTTTTTATACTTTTAATTATAATAAGTATAATATATAATTTTAATTTTTTAAATCTATTATATAAACAAGATTATAAAAAAAGTAGTATTTACAGGGGTTAACTATTAGTAAACCTTTTAAAGTAATTTTTTAAGAGTAGTAAATATAGTTAGCAAGATGGTTCTATTTTAAAGGTATAATAGATTATTACAAAAGAAAGATAGAAAGGGAAAAAGAACAAACCTTAAAAGAAGGGAAGATTTATACTATTTATGCTTTTAGGGATAAAGCTAAAAGAAAGGGAGATAGTATTATAAATTCCTTATATATAAGTAGGGCTTAGAAGCAGAGATACAAGGCAGAATTAATAAAAGTAGAAGGATATAATAATTTAATATATATAATAGACTATAAAAGAAACCCTAATATAAGAATACTTTTTTATAAGAAATAATATAAAAGTAATTTTTCTTATAAAATTATTATATAAGATTACTAGTACTAGCTATTATCCTATAATCTTTAGATATAAAAAAGATTATAATTTAGAATTATAGCTATTATATAACTACTAGAATATATTACTAGAATTAAGAAAATAGAACTTATTATAAAAAAGAATTTTAAATTACCTTAGAAATATAATAAAGCTATTCTAGTAAAAGGCTATATAATTATATATTATTTAATATACTATTAAAGGTAGGAAAATAGTATATAAGAATATATAACCTAATTAGATATACTATTTAATATACTATTTAAAGATAGGAAAATAGTAAAAATAAGGAAAATACTTAAAGATACTTATTTTTACTATATCTAATTTTTTATCTTTATAATTAATATTATTATTATTCTAGAGTAACTTGTTCTAAGGATTTTTATAAAATATCATCTTAACTTTAATCTAACTATAATAAGTCTTTATACTTGTTAGATATAACTATACTAGATAAGATAAGTTAATCCAGACCCTTTAAAAGTCCTATATAAGAGCCCAGGGTTGGAAGTATATAAGAGATTATTACTTTAGTAACAAAGAATTTAAATAGTATATATTTTATGTTTTTCTAGCTTTTTACTTCTCTATATATAAATAAATTTTATATAAAATATTTTACATTATTTAATAAATTTAGCTAGAAATGCTATTAACTTATAATTTAATATATTTTTTATCCTAGATATTCTATTAGAATTAAATTATAAATAATATAAATTAGTCTTATATAAAATTCTTATTATCTAGAACCCATACTTTTTTTAAAAATAAAGATAGTTAATTTTATTAATTAAAAATAGAGATTTTAAGCTTTAATTATAAGGGAAACTTCTTTTCCTTTTTTTTTAATTATTATATAAATACTTTAATAAATAGAATTATTAGTTACTAGTATCTTCTAGGCTTAGATATTTATACTACTTTTATTTCTAAAGTAATTAGCTTTTTAATAATACTTGGATAGTATTTTTTCTAATAGCTAGAATATATAAGATATAATTTTTTATTACTATTTGTTAGAAAATCTTATTTTTTATAAGAAAGTATTAGCCTAGCTATCCTTAATTTCTTTTTAATAAATAAACTAAAAGTTAAACATGCTTCTTATAAGAAATAGGTTTTATTATATATAATATTTAGGTAGCTTTTATAATTTATAGAAATATTTTAGGTTTTTATTTATTACTATATTTTTATAAAAAGCTTTTCTAAATATATAGCTAGATAAGTCTAATTTAACTTAGTTTTTTTTCTTAGGATTAAAAATATAAAAATTATATTTTATAATAAAAATATTTTTATTATTATTAGTATTTTTTTTATTATTTTTATTTTTATTTTTATTATTATTATTATTAGTTATATATAAAACTATCAGGCCTAAGGTCTAATTTACTAGAGAACTCTACTAGGGGTTAAGAAGGCCCCTTATAGCTAGATAAAATATAGATATCTTCCTCGCGCTTGCTTCTAGTATTACCTTTTAATATTAATAATCCTTGTAAAATAAATAGCTAGTTAGCTATAAGTAGTAAGTAAATTAATATATATTTATTACTTATAAGATATTTATCTAGCTCCTAAATTAGCTAAGAAGCCTTATTTACCTTACTATCTTAACTATTTTTTTTAGTGAAGACTAAATCTATAAAAATAGCGTGTAAGCTACTTCCTATAGTATTCTAGCCTAGAAACTTATACTAGAGCTTACTAAAGCAGGAGTAATATAATAGAATATAACTTATTAATAGCTAATTATATCTATAAAAACACTAGAAAAGATTTTTAAAAAGCTTTTTTTCTAGAGTAATATCTTTCTAATATTAGAACTATTAAATAATCTTACTTATACTTATTTTAATAAAAGTATTTTAGAACAAGAAGTTAGTGCTATAATAGTTATATTTTATAAAAATAAGGTAATTATAATTTTAGGCTTGCTTATAATATATATAGGTTATAAAGCTGAATTATATAGGATTAATATAGCTTTAGACCTTATTTTGAGTTCTAGAAAGGCTAAATACTTACTATTTTTATAAATAGTTAAGTAGCTATCTAGGCTTCTACTAACCTAGGGCTAGGGCCCTGCTAGAAAATTATTTTACTAGTTATTAAGAAGTTTAAGTATCTTAAAAGAATATACTAGATAATATAGATTTAATAGGCCCTAGGACATGTTAGGATTTAAAGAAATAAGAGAGTTAATATATTAGCTAAAGTAGTTACTATAATATAAACTATAAGGCTAGAAAAGGTTTATTTTCCTATACTAGCCCATGTAAAGCTATACTAGTAAATAAATAAGATTTAAAAGAAGTCCTAGATTATATTTATATATAATTTTTTTGTAGCAAGTTTTCCTAATATTAATAAAGTTAATATTTACTTTTTATAAAGGCCTAAGACAAATAGGTAGTCCTATCCTAGTATAAATATAGACTAGGAAGATAGGCCTTCTAGCCTATTTTAATATGTAGTAGGGTATTATACTTTATCTTAGTATTCTTTTTAATAGGCTTAATAGTAATATTCAGGTAATATTATTATAAAAGAACTAGAAATAAGTATATTATATTTAGCTTTCCTATATTAATACTATTTTATATTAAGGGTTCCTTTAGATATTATAGGAGGAAGGCAAGAGTCTTAAATACTCTTGCCTTTTTTGCAACCTAGGATTAAATTATACTTCCTTTATTAATAAACCTTATATTTTACCTATAATAAATATAAATATAACTACTATAATAATTACCTTAGTTTACAGGCTCTTAATATAGATACCTCTAGAGAGCTAATTATCAAGTATAATACCCAGGTATTATATATAGATAATCCTAGAGCTTAATTCTATTTCCCTATAAAAATATAGAATTATCCCTATCTAGAGCAATAGTTCCCAATCTTATACCCTTTCTTATTATATATTAGAGTATATTTAGCTAGTTTAAACTTGGCCCTATATTTCTTACTCTATTTCTCTATAATTAAATATAATTACTTAATTGTCTAATAGTTTAGTCCCTAACATTAACTCTATACTAGAATATAGATATTATTAATATAGTCTATAACTAGCATTTTTATTAAGCTATAATATAGGTTATTAATAAGATTTATATTAAAGAAAAGATAGAAAATTAGGGATAGGATAAATATCTAGAAAATACCTATAACTACTAGTCTTACCCTTATATCTTTTTTTGGAAGCCTAAGTAATAAAATTCTCTTCTATAAGAAGTTCTTAATCTAGTATATATAATCTTTTTAGTATTTATTATTTCTATAGGTAGTATACTACGTACTAGAAAGAGATATTATTAAAGATACTAGCACTATTTATAATTACTAAGCTTATCTAGTAATATCCCTCTTTCTAGGCTCTGTATATCTATTCTATAATAAAATATAGTATATACTTGTGAAATCTTTCTAGGCAGCCTCTAATATATATTTCTAGGAGAAGGCCTTTTATTTTTACTAAGTAGCTAAGCCAGCAGGCTATTATTATCTTAAAATTTTTTTTCTAGGCTTAAAAAAAGGAAAATAGGGTACTATATTTTTAGTATTAAGTAGTCAGGCTTATCTGGCTTTTTAATAACTACTATAATCAAGTTCTTTAAGTATTAGCCTATATTAAGGTAGTCCTAGAACAGTTTAGTTATATATAATTATATCTATAAAATATCTAGAGTATTTTTAATAGCTATATTTAGAAGGTTATTAGGACTAGAAGCCTTATATAATAATACTATACTAGCTACCTTTATTATCTCCTGCTTGGTTAATATTAGTATATGAAAAAAGGAAGTAGTTTAGCGCCTAGAATATTTAAAAATTTAACTTTAAAATAAGAAGGTAATAAAATAGCCTAAAAAGCCTTAGCCTTCTTTTCTATAGTAACAAGCTCCTGTTTACTATCCTTTAGTACTAGAGTATATATTATTTTAGATATTTCTCTAGTACTAGCTTACTAGGAGAGGTACTAGAAGATATTAATATTTTTTACTTTATTTACTTATTTATATGTTAGATTAGGTCTGCTGATCCTTCTAAATGTAGGAACCTAAGGGTATTCTGGAAGTAATGAAGAGAGTATAATTATTAAAGAGTCAAACAAGTATAGAAAGAGGCAGATGCTTAGGATTTAGATTAGTAAACAATAGGTATATTATTAATCTAGTTTATAATAGATAGAGAATAAAACTTCTAGATATAGGTAAAAGATAATCCTTATATATCTATTATTATTATATCTATTATATCTATTTGCTATATTAACTGTACTATTTATTATGTTTATTATAGCTTCTAACTATAATAGCTATAACTATTTCCTTAGTATTATATTAATATATCTAGTATTATAGTATTATTAATTTTTTTATAATTAATTACTATTTTTAGTTTTTTATTTTTTTTAGTATAAATATTAGTTATAATAATATTTTAAACTTTTATCTTCTATTACTAATTTTTTAGGTAATTTCTAATATTACTTGACTTGTAGTAGCTTAATATTTAATTTTAGTAATATTCTTGCTTTATATTATAGTTTATAGCTAGATAATTAATAATCTAGTTTTATAAATAATTTAATAAACTTGTAGTACTTCTTTAGTAGTAATTTTTTAATTTTAGTAAGTTTAGTTTTATAAACTTTTTTTAGCTTAGAATATCTATTTTTTATAAGTTAAACTCTTGTTTTATTATTTCTAGTTATTTCTTTTAATATTTTCTATATCTTATTTATTATCTTTATTTAGGTAGCTTCTTGTTCTAAGGTATTATCTTTTAATCTTTATTATTAGAGATTATCTCTAATTCTCTTCTAATATTGTAAATTTATATATTATAGTCTTGTTTTTTTATAATTAAATAATATCCTTTAATTATAACTTCTCCTTTTATCTAGTTAATACTTGGTTCTTGTTTTATTAGCTAAGGTATTTCTATAATTATATTATATAATCTTTTTTCTATTAGTATAACCTTAAATATTAGATTCTTAATATGTATTTCTAAGTTTATTTAAATAATCCTTGTTTTTATTTTAGATTTATAATATAGTATTTTTCCTTTAAATCTAATAATCTTAAGGGTTTATTTTATTAGTTTAGACTTGATTTTATATTACTTAGTAAAGTTAGGTCCTATAAAATTATTTAATATTCTAGAATTTATTAGGATTCTTGCTTTATATTTATTAATTATAGTAAGTATAACTAATAATACTTGGCTTTTTATTATATAAAACTAAACTTCTTGTTAATATTTCTTATACTATTTTTTTTTTTCTAGTATAATAGGTCTTGTTATATATTACTAATTATTTTTTAAAATAGAAAATATATTTATTAATCTTGTAGTTATATATTACTAGATTATAATAATATAAATATTTTTTGCTTGTAAAAATATAATTATAATTTTTTTATAAAGTATTTATAATCTAGCTTATCTAATATACTTGGCTATTATAAATACTATCTATATTCTTGTTTTATATAGATATATCTTTTATAAAAGTTATTATAGTAAAATACTTAATTAATTTTTTAGTATATTATCTCTTCTAAGATTAGGTAATAATTATATAAGTAGTTTTATATATATTTAATTTAATTATTATAAAAGCATGTTTCTTTTAAGTTTAATATTTATTTAAATTCTTTTACTATTTATTTATATATTTTTTTATATTCTAGATATGATAGAAATATCTAATTTTTATATTATTTATATTCTATAATATAGTCTTATTATATTTTCCTAGACTATTTTTAATATATTACTTATAATAGTATACAAGTATAAGATTTATTTTTTAAGAAATTACTAATTTTATAGCTTTTAGCTTTTTATAAGATTTCTATTTATATTTTACAAGTTTTATACTAAGTTATTACTATTTTATTAGTATTCTAAACTATTAACCATACATGGAACTTATTAATTAAAAAAAAGATCTTATTATTATTATTTTATTCTCTTTTTATTAAGTAATATTATTTATTATCTATATTATTAGATTTATGCTAGTGAACTTTATAATAATATTTATACTCTTAAATACATGTTTCTATTATAAATAATTTATTAATATTATATAATATCTAAGCTAACCTTTTTTTAAAGTCTAATAAATATCTTTTCTATTTCTTAATATCTAATATCTATTTTTTTTGTATTATTCTTTTTTTTTACAGTTTTAGATACCCTTTTCTTTTTTATTATTAACTTCTATATTCTTTTTACTAATTCCTAAAATTATAACTATATTAGCTAATTTCTTTACATTTTCTTGCTATTCTTTATATAGCTTATTTAATTTTAAAATAATAATTATATTATTTCCTATACTAACAAGTATATAAGTAATACTAATATTTTTAATTATATATACTAGTTACTATTCCTGGTTTATTAGTTTAGTTGTTATTCTAGTAATACTTACTTGTATTTTATAAATTATCTATATAATATTTATAAATTATAGGTAGCTAGTTTTTAATCCTTTTTAATATAATAATTTTTTATAATATATCCAGGTTTATTATACTTATAATATTTCCTATTAAACTTCTTTTTTTTACTATTCTAGTTATTCTATTATATCTTGCTAATAATAGTATTTATTTATATTTTAATATTTCTATTCTTGTCTTGTTATTATTTTTAATAGTTAAATAGTTTTTTTTATTACTACTTCTTAAGCTATTATTTAGTATATTAAGTCTTAACTTTAGATACTTAATTAATAAGCTTATTTAAGCTTTTAGGCTTATTATTAATTAGTACAAGTATATTCTTAGTTCTTGCTTTTAATCTATTATAATAAGGTAGACTTAAGTATATTATCTTCCTATATTAGGTTAGATATAATCTAGTAGAATTTTATAGTATTTACCTTATATATTATTTTCTCTTGGTATAATAAGTAGATCAAATTTTTAATAATTTTTATAGTATTCTAGTTTTTAAATACTTGCTTAACCTATTTCTTAAAAGTTTTATATTTATTAAAGATTATATTAGTTATAGGTTTTCTCTAGTATTATATTTTTTTTAATAATTATATATATAAGGCTTAAACTAGCTAAATACAGGTTTCTTAATATAAGAAATAGTAAATATAATCTTATTAAATTTAAGTATATTTCCTAGGTTATTAATATAGAGGTATATATCTATTATAATTAAATAACTTCTTAGGATTACTTGCTTACCTTTAAATAGTTTAGGTTTATTTATTTTAATACTCTTAAATAACTATAGTATACTAACTTGGTTTAATAGGAAATTAACTATATTACTTAAATATATGATCTTTTTAGAGTTAATAAGTTCTTAAATAGTAATAAATTTTCTAGAAGTAGTAGCTGCTAGATTCCTAGAAATACTACTATCTCTTACTATGTTAATAGTAAATACTTCTTTTTACTTAATTAAGGGTCTATTATTGTTAGATTAGGATCTACTAATTAATCTATAGGAAAATGCTTAAGGATATTCTTAATAGAATAAAAAGAATATAGATTATTATAATTAAATAAAGTATAGAAAAAGGTAGATAACTAATATAATTGGTAAATAATAGGTATATTATTAATCTAGTTAATAATAAATAGAGAATAAAACTTTTATAATACAGGTAATAATAGTCCTTATATATTACTTTTTATAATATCCTTAAATACTATCTAATACTTATATTAGAGTATCTACTTGGTCATGTTAGATTATACTAGATTGCTTGATATTACTGTAGCCCAGGTTGGCCCTAGTATTATATTACCTGATATAACTGGGTTAGTATATCTTTTTCCTGTTATACTGCAGCATAGCGCTGCAGCATAGTAGATCTATTAGCTATTAATATCTAAGTTCTCTGATATACTTATATAAAAGTTTTTTTAGATCTAGATTATTATAAATTTTTTTTAAAATATTTATAAGGTTTTTATACATAATACTTTTTTTATTTTAATCTAGGCTTATATTGTTTAGCTAGTTTTTTCTCTAAGATAATTAAAAATATAATAAGCCTTTTATTAAATTATAAAGTAATAATTTTTATTAATCTTAAACTTTATATAAATGTTAAATCTAAATAAAAGGAAATTAGTAGGAATCGTTTTATTAAAAATTTATATATTACTATAAAAGGCTTTTATTAAGATTTACTTATAAGAGCTTATTTATAGATTATATTAGTATTGTTTATCTATATTTATATTATATATATAGGTATTAGAGCTTTTTTATATTTTAATATTTTTATACCTAAATAAGATAATACTATTTTTAGATTACTTTTTATATATAAAGATTTTATATCTCTTACTAGAAGATAGTAATATTCTTTAAAAAATTATTTATATTTATCCAATTACAGTTCTAGTTAGTTACTAACTAGTTAAGATATTAGAGAACTTGGATATTGACAGCCAATATATCTATTATACTATAGTCTAGCACCAAGGCAATAGTAGAGTAATAATAAGGTATTCTAGTTATGCAAGTATTAGCTATATAGGATAATAACTATATACTAGATAAAGTAGACATGCTATCCTAGGTATAATAGGCAAGATAGTTACCCTAGGCATCCTTAGTAGGGTATAACAGGCATGATAAAAATAGATATATAAGGATTATCCTTACCTATATTTAGGGAATTTTATCTACTATCTATTATATACTAGATTAATAATATATATATTATTTACTAATTATATCTAGTTATCTACCTCTTTCTATATTTTGTTTAATTTTAATAATCTATATTTTTTTAATAATATTCTTTAAGAATACCTTTAGGTTCTATTTTATAGAAGAATTAGTAGACCCTAATTTAATAATAATAGACCCTTAATTAAAGCAAAAAAAGTATTTACTATTAACAAGCATGGCTAGAGATAGGAGTGTTTCTAGTAACCTAGTAACTATTATATCTAGGGAATCTATTACTATCTATAAACCTACTAACTTCAAGAAAATTATATAATTAGGTAATATAATTAATTTTTTATTAAACTAATTTAGCATGCTATAGTTATTTAAGAATATTAAAATAAACAAGCCTAAATTATTTAAAGATAAATAATAACGTATTTCCCGACCAAATGGATTACCCAACTAAACAGATCACCTCCTCGATTTTAGTCGTGCTTTTAGAACTTGAAGTGATTCCTAATTACTAACCAATGCTAATATTAATTAAAATTAGATATCTAAAGGTACAGGATATCCAGTTCTAATATATCTAATAGTCTTGTAATTAGAATACTTTAGTAGAATATATCTTGGTATTTTATAAGGTAAAGATGCAAGAGTTATTAAAGACCCCCTAACCTTATATTTTTGATTATTTCTTAATATTATAAGGTTTTTACCTTCGTATATTAGCAGGCCTTTATTATTAGATATCTAGTATTTAGATTAATACCTTTTTTATCTTGTCTTCTTATTTTTTATATAGAGCTTGTAGTTTTCCTTAGGCTAGATAAATAGTATTATATAGAGCTATCTTATAGCCTTTTAGAACTTGCTATAAGGCTATTTTTAAAAAATATTAAAAGGCTTTAAAAACTATTCTTAAGCAATTTTTTAAGTAAAAATATTTTTTTATAACTAGTAAACTATATAAAATATTACTAGTATTAAGAAGCTTATAAAGGCCCTATTATAATTTCTAGATAAAGTTAGTATAGCAAGTATAATATTTAATTTATTAGGTATTTACTAGAAATTAAATAGCTATATACTAGTTATAGCAAAGCTACTTTAAATATTTTAAGGTATTAAAATAGTTATACAGGTTATAAGATATACTTTTAGAAAGTCTAATTTATTAATATAGTAGAATGCTAGGTATATTCTTAATTTAACTAAACTACTATATATAGACTTTAAAGGCCTAAAATAACTAATATTAAAAGGCTATAAAAGATATAATAAATAAGAAGGCATGTAAATAGCTATAATATTATTTTTATTATAAATTTTATTAAAAGCAGGAATAATATAACTTCTATAGATACCTAATATAAGTAATTAATATTAATTAATTATATAGCAGCTAGTTATAGGAATAAAAACCTTTTAAAACTATTAGAGGCCTATCTTATCTATAATCCAAATATTAAAACTTATTTTTTTAGTCTACTAGCGAGGCAAGTTCTTAATACTATCTCTTAATATAAACCTTGTCTTTAAAGATAATATATATAAGAACTAACTACCCTATAATATTAATATTTTGTTAATTATTATTACCTACTTATAATTCCCAGGTTAAATAAAATAAGGTTTTCTAGGTATTTAAGATCTAGTAACTATCTTAGTAGTTACTATTTAGCAAAGCTAGTCTTATTAAAATTATAAATATCTTAGTTAAGAATACTATATTTATTTTGGACCTGCTAGAACTGCTTAAACTATCCCTTTATAATCTTAGGTTTCTTATATTAGGCTTAATTATAATTATATTTCCTTATGTATTAAGATTAGACTTTTTTATAGTATTAAATAAGACTTGTATTACAGGTTGATAAGGAATTAACCAGGTAAGGAATAGATACTTGATTATCAAGGTAAGAACAAGACTAAACCTTGCCCCTCTATCTTTTATAAGGGATTTAATTTTTAATAGCTACAGAATCATTTAATGTAACCTTAGGTTATTGATATCATAATAATAGAATAGAGGTACTAAGCTCTAATAGCATGCTAAGGCTGACTCTACCTTGATAGACAACCAAACCCATGACAACTTGTAACCTAGTTTTTTCTAATAAATAGGTATAAAGTTAAAGTATCTACTTGCAAGATAAGATTAACTATTTTATAGACCTATATATATCTTAGAAAAACTATATATATATTCCAAGATACTATCTAGTTAACTAAGTAGTCTTTTTAAAGCTAAGAAAGCCTATGGCTATTAATATGGATTCTTAGGTAAAAAGATTAACCCTTAAGTTATTTATTAAGTATTATATAAGGAATATTAAAATCCCTTACTATATAATAAATATTATAAATTTTATAATTCTGGTAGCATGGTAGAGGTTTAAATTCAACATGTTAAACAACATGTTAAAAATTAAGGAGGTAATCTATTTAGTAGGGTTATCTATTTGGTTGGGAAATACATTAATCCTATAGAGTTATCTAGTTATAATAAATATATATATCTATATTAATAATCTATGAAGTATACTAGAAGCTAATAAGGTTATATTTACTATCTTTACTTTAAAGGACCTAAATTTACTTATTAACTAGGTATCTAAGATTAAGACTAAACAAACTAAATAATTGCTCAAGAAATAATAATAGAAAAGAAACAAGCTATTTAATTATTAGAAATAATACTAAGATTAAAATAGAGATATTAAAATATAAATAAATACTATTATTATAAAAAATAGTTCCCTAACTAGGATAGTAAGAAGGAAAAATTTAATAGAAAATATTTTAAGTATAGAAAACTAGAATATATAGTAAAAAAATATTATATTAAAAAAGGGTTAAGGACTAGCTATTTATAATTTATAAATTAGTATTATATATAAAATATAAATTAATAATATTTATATAATATAATACAATTATAAGAATACCTTGGTTAATAAAGTAAAAACTAAGAATTAATTAAATAAAAGTAGAAGTTATAATTAAGAAATACTATTTAATTATAAAAAAACAAAACTATAATATACAAGCTTATAATATTAAAGGATAATTAGGGATAATCTCTAATAATAAAAATTAAAGGGTAATAACTACCTTAAAAGGAAAAACTAACTAAATAGAAATAACTAACAAGATATAAAAGTATTAAAGAAAATAACTAGAAATAATAAAACAAGTATTTAACTTAAAAAATAGATATTATAGGCTAAAACTTAAAAAAATTTATAAAGCTAAACTTGCTAAAATCAAGAAATTATTACTAGTAAAAATACTACAAGTTTATTAAACTATTTATAAAACTAGATTACTAATTATCTAGCTATAAACTATAATATAAAGCAAGAATACTATTAAAATTAAATATTAAGCTACTACAAGTCAATCAATACTAAAAATTATTAAAGTAATTAGTAATAGAAGACAAGTTTATTAAAAAGTTCTTGGGGATTAGATATATAAATTAAAATCCAAGATATTATTATAACTAATATTTATGCTAAAAAAGAATAGAAAAACAAGAATAGTAATTAATTATAAAAACACTTAATAATACTATAATACTAGATGCAAATAAGGCACTATATATAAGATAAAAAAAGAGGTTATAATTTAACCAAGAAATATAATTATAGTAGTAATTATAATAAACAACTACAAGTTTCTTATATAATTTCAAAAAGGAGTAAAAAAAAGATAGAATAATCTAGACCTAGAGATTTAATATAAGTAATATTAAAAAAAGTAATAGGGTATTACTATAGAATAAAGCAATTATAATACCTAATAAAATAGTTAAGAAAGTAATTTAGAAGTACTATAACCTGCTATTTAAAAGATATTAAGAGATTAAGAAAATAATAGAAAAGATTTAACAAGTGAAGGACTATATTATATAGTATAATAAGTATAGCTAAAACAAGTAAATATAATATTAATATATAGCAAAATATAAATACTAGAAATCCTAATAAAACTATAAGAAAGTATTATAACTAATTTTATCTAAGAATTATTAATATTAAGAGATTTTATTACAGGAATTATATATATAGATATAATTATAGTTATATATAAATATATAAAGTATATAATTATTAGACTAAGGTATTATTATAAAAAAGTTAGCATGTTTAATATTATAAGAAGTATTTATTTAAACAGGACTACTAAAATAAATAACTTTTAACTAAAACAAGCTATTTATATTAAAAATTTAGAAAATATTCATAGAAGCGTTAATAAACTAATAAATAAATAGGAATAATAATTTACTTATTTAAATAATAACTTTAATATTATATAGATTAAAATCAAGATAATTAAATAAAACTATTACTTATAGCTTAATTTGCAATTAATAATATAAAAAATATAATAATAGGTATTATATCTTATTATATAAATCTTGAAAAAAATTCTAAAATATATTAAAAAATATTACTAGCTAAAAAATAATTAGATATAGTACTAATATATATTACTTATATAAATATATTATATTAATCTATAACTAATAGTATTAAATAAGTAAAAAAAATAAAATTCTATTATAATAAGGAATATAAAAACATGTTATAACCTTAAAAAAAAGTTTATCTACTATAATAAATAATAGGAAAAAAAGATTTTAATATTAAAAATAAGTAATTAAATAATAAACTTGATATTATAAAATATAGACTATTTAAAATCAAGAAAAAACTTATAAATAATAATTATTACTTAATATTAATAAGAAATAAGTTTATCTAGTTTTTTATATTTTATTACTTAAACTAATAAAAAATATAAAAAATACTAATAATAAAATAACTAAAATTAATAAAAAATATAAAGTTAAAAAAATCCTAGACTAATAAATAAAGAAAGATTAGATTTAATATTTTATTAAATAGAAAGGCTATCTACTAAAAAATAACTCCTAGAAACTAATTAAATATTTTAATTATTCTAAAAAGATTCTAGAATTCTAGTAATAAACTAGCTAAAAAAGAAATTCTCTAAAAAAATAATAAAAAAATATTAGTAGCTTGTATTATAAAAGCTTATAAGATTCTATTTAAAATAACTAGTACTTGTTATACTTCCTTAATTTTCTATTATTTATACTTGTCTTTTTCTAGCTTTCCTAACTTTTTAATTCTCTTGATTTTATATAAAATAAAATTACTAATATAATACTTAAGAAGCTATTCTTGTTTCTAGATATAATATAAACAGGTTAATAATAGTTTAATATACTCTTAAATCTCTAATTTGTTTAATTAAAGCTCTTGTTATATTATTATAAGATATTTCTATTCTATATTAGAAAAAATAGCTTAGGAATAATATATTTTTAACCTAACTAAATATACCTATTATAGTAATTTAAATACTTAAACCTTTTACATGATTTATCTAGCTAAAAATACTAAGTATAAAAAATAACTATTATAAAGCTACTCTTTTTAATTAATATCTAAGATTTTACTTTTAGATACTAAAATTTAAAGCTATAACAAGATTAGTACTAAAATATTAAAAATGAGATAGAATATATATAACTAAATTTACCTACTACTTATTATATTTTTAGAAACAAAGACTACAAGAGGAGGGGATTTATTATCAAAGCAACAACCTCTCATGTACTTCTAACCCCGGGCTCTTACATAGGACTTCTAAAGGGTTTAGATTGACTTGTCTTACCTTGTATAGTTATATCTAACAAGTATAAAAACTTATTATGGTTAAATTAAAGTTAAGGTAAAAGGATAGGGCTAGCCTATAATATATATATTATAGCCTATAAAATAAGTATTAAACAAGTTATTTTGTAAAAATCCTTAAACAGGTTATTTAGTAATAAAACAGTTAGTACTCTAATAATAATAATATTAATTATAAAGATAGGAAAGCTAGATATAGTAATAATAAGTATCTTTAAGTATTTCCCCTTTCTTGGGTCTACCTTATTTATATAGTATTTAGTATACTATATAGTCTTTTTATATCTTAATAATATATAATATATCTTTTCTTAGTTATATACCCTAGTTATATAATACTAGGCTATAGGCTCTTATAAATAGTAATATTCCCAAAGTAGCTTATCCTTCTTTAAGAATACTAGTAGTAGGTTATAAGATTTAGCCCTATATTTTAAAAAGTACCTAGTTTATAAAGTTTTAATTAGAAAGTTAAATATATAAAGTTGTATATATAATAGACTTTTTTATAAAATTATTACTTTAGGTTTAATACTTAAATTTTACTTACTAAGTCCCTGGATAAGTTATAGGTATTTATTTAGATATTCCTTTTCTATAGGCTAGTTAAGTAGTTATTATTATCTAAGGATTCTACCTAACATGGCTACCTTTAGGCTAGTATAGGTAATATTATAATATTATCCCCTTTTTTTCTTGTTTTTATTCTAAAAATATAAATAGTATAGATTCCCCTATTTACTAGTAAGTTTTTTTTTTTTTTTTAATCTTTCTATTATAATCTATTATATCTTTTTATAATTAGTATAAAGAGTATTACTAATAAGCTAATAATATTACTTATTATAATTTCTAGGTTAAAATTCCCTGTATATAATATATTTTTTATAATCTCCCCTATTTTATAGATTTAAAAAGTTAAAACTATATATTATATACTTATTATAATTAAAAATATAAAAAATAATTTTATAGTAAATAGAAGTAGAATAAATTAAAATAAAATAAAAAAAAGATTACTTGCAAGATTAAAAAGGCTAAAAAATAGATTAAGGCCTTATTTACTAAAATTTATTAATTATATAAGTATAGCAGGTTCTTAAAAAAGTATAATATTAAAATATTAGATTATAATATTTTAGTAATAAAATAGTTAGATAAAAAAAATCCTTTAATTATTAAAGACTTTTAAAAACTAGAATATTTTATTAATAAATATAAGGCTACTACTTAACTTATTACTATAATAAATAATCCTAGCTTAATTTAGATAATTAGCTTATTATCTTTCTAGTAAAATATTAATTTTTTTATTTTAAATATTACTAGTAGTATTTCTAGATTTTCTAGATATAGCTTATTAAGTTTTTAATAAATTTCTAAGTATTTTCTAAGATATTATATCTTTTCTATTATATAAGATATTATAATTATCTACTAATTTTCTAGTAGTTTAGGTTTTTTTTAATTTTATATTCTTGTTCTTCTTTTTTAATTTTAATATTATTAATAATTTTAGCATTTTTTAATACTAATTCTAATAGTAATATATAAAATACTAGGTATAGTTTTCTTATAGATTCTAGTAGCTTTAATTAATAGTTAACTAGTTCTAATTTTTTATTAATTTTAAATAGTCTAATTTATATATAATTAAGTTTCTAACTTAGTTATTTAGTTTTAATATTTTTATAAAATAGGAATATTTTTTTTAAAGGCTAGTATCTTTTAATACCCTTTATTATAGTAAAGCTTTATTTTAAGATTTATAAATTTAAGATCTTAGATAAGTTATATTTAAATTCTTTTAAATTTTTATATATAATAGTTAATTTCTTTTATAACTAGTTCTTTTTAAATTAGTTTATTATATAAATTTAGATAATACCTATAATTTATTTTAAAAGGTATTATTCCTGTTATATTATAAATTTAATTATTATAAATAAACTAAATTATAGGTAGTTATTTTTTCTA
>NW_027263650.1:0-24603 GCF_044049455.1 Aspergillus lucknowensis | reverse complement strand
CTCCGGCCCGGTGACTCTGCGGGGGGCACGGTGACTCTGCGGACGCCCACCCCCCCGGGACCTCCCGTGGTGGCAGGAAGTCCTTTGTGTTTAGTAGATACATACCTAATAGCCAAGATTCTATAGGACTCAAGAAGAACTATATATAAGTCTTGGGAAGATATACAGGTAGTATATATATAACTACTATAGTTCTTAGGAAAACCATACCCTAGTATATATATATAAACAAGACTAGAAAAATATAATAATTTATTATATAGTATAACTATAACTTGCTAAAGTAATACTAGAACCTAAGGCTATTTAGTAAAGGAACCATATAACTATATACTATCTAGTATACTATCTCAAGGATAGGAGAATGGTATATAGGGATATTTAATCTAATTAGGTATACTGTCTGGTATACTATCTTGAAGGTAGGAAAATGGTAGGAACTAGGGGATACTTAAGGATGCTTATTACTACTATATCTAGCTTTCCTATCTTTGTGATTAATATTATTATTATTTGAGAATAACCTATTCTAAGGATCTTTATAAAGCAACTTGTCTAGTACTTACTCTATAGGCTATAGTATATATATTATAGGCTAGCCCTATCCTTTTATCTTAACTTTAACCTAACTATAACAAGTTCTTATACTTGTTAGATATAATCATACTAGGTAAGACAAGTTAATCTAAACCCTTCAGAAGTCCCACGTGAGAGCCTGGGGTTAGAAGCGCATGAGAGATTGTTGCTTTGATAATAGAAAACTAGATATAATAATAATAAGTGCCTTTAAGTACTCCTTAGTCCCTACTATTTTTCTACCCTTAATCTACTCCTAGATTTCTAACTCTTTTAATTAAAGCTCTTGCTATGCTACTGTTATGGATAGTTGACCTCTCAAGCCTTCCTAACCTAGGGCTCTCACACAGGACTTCCAAAGAGTTTGGATTAACTTGTCTTACCTAATCTAATCACATCTAACAAGTATAAGGACTTGTTATAGTTAGGTTAAAGTTAAGATAAAAGGGCAGGGCTATCTTATAATATATATATAATAGCCTGTAAAATAAGTACTAGACAAGTTACTTTACAAAGATTCTTGAGAACTAGTTACTCTAGAATAATAGTAGTATTAATCACAAAGATAGGAAAGCTAGATACAGTGGTAATAAGTGTCCTTATATATCCTGTGTAGTTGACTACCACCCTGACTGCCATCCTTCAGGGTAGTATACATGGTAGTTGGTCCGACTACCTTCCTGACTACCACCCCTCGTGGTAGTGTGCGTGGTAGTTTCCCGTGACTCCCTAGTTTCTCAAGAGCGGGCGGGTGGTTCTTGAGCGACGCCATGCTCCCACGGCGGTCCGTCAGGTTTTCGTGAGATGTTGTATGGTTTGGTGGATCTCGGCCCTGGTTCTAGAGAATCAAGTCTGTATAGGCACATATACTGATTCATGACTCCCTTCCCATTCTCGGTGATACTGTTGAGACAAACCAACAAGACCAAACTCACTGGAGGAATTCATATGATCATCTTCCCTCCAAGTACTGCCCGACGGCCAGTGTCCTGCACGTTCGATAGTGATTCCTTGACTGGTTTTGCTGTTGTAGTCCTTTCTCGAAGTATCAGTAGCGGTGGTCCGTATCCATCGCTTCTTGAACGGAGAATATCGCATAGCCCCGACTTTGACTACCAGTGGTTTCCATGTTGTAGCTGCAGTGCAGATAATGTTGACTGCCACTTCCACGTTCCCCCAGAACAGAGTATTATTGGCGCCGTGCACTGTATCGACCCCGTTTATTTTCGGAATGTAAATGATACGCATGATTGTCGCAACGCTTGACCTGAAAGGTTTATTTTTCATTTTAGCATATTACCCAGGAAAAAGCAGTGGATTGTGAGGGAGGGGGAAAAAAGGAGATCATGTAAATGGGACACTTGGAACTAACTTACAATGAGCCTACGCCTATTATGAGACAGATCCAAATCCTCAATCTTAGACGCATTTGTAACCCTCGTAGAAGTAAGGTTGGGATTATAAATCCCAGTGTGGCGTCGGCCACTAGTATCCAAGCAGCATGGACGAGTAAATTGATTTTGAGAGTGGCGAAGCTTCTGCAGGATCCAGCCTTTTCCGGGTAATATGCAATCTCCCAGAAAAGTCGGATCGGGTGGCAGAGGAAGACATACCACATTTCCACAAATATTGTGAGAATTCCACCGGTTGCGCCGAGTATATATAGACTCCACCTATAGGGGTTCGTAGGGACTATTCGAAGAAGAGTCCCGATGAAGGATAGCTTCATGATGTAGGTGGTTGGCAACCATAGGAGTACAGATATGTAGCCGGACTACCAGCAGGCGACCAGTTAATCATCGGTAAATCAATTATTTTGCTACTCCCTGGCCGATAGGCTCGGGCAAGGGGCGATGAAGAGGAGAACATCGGCACCTTTAAAAGGGTAGCATATTGGTCGACTGTAAGCTCCCATGCATGTTTCCCGATTCCCCCTCCCTGCAGGTTGACAAGATAGTACACCGCGAGTGATATATATAAAGCCTGTACGAGTTAGAACCCTGGAAACGCATTTCGTTGCGAGCCGATCGACCAGGACTTACTGTGCCAAATACAGCGAGGAGGTCATCCCAGGAAAAGTTGTGTTGAAGACCAACACGTGAAACGAGTCTGAGTACTATCGATACTGATGCGACGGCTAGTAGGACACTGACCCCAATAAAGATATCCGAGGTGCTGTATGCCATATCAGGGGCATGGAAATGAGAGTGAAGGGACTTTCTGAGAAGGGAGGAGACAAGGGAGGATTCAGAGCCCGATTAAATTCCCGTACCCCTCCCCCTGTCCCCCACAAACTTTTAATTCACGAAAGAACTCTTGCCACGCTCAAATCTCCACGTTCTCCAAGATTTCGATGATCTCACGCAAGGGCCCGAGACCCGTTCGTAAGTGCTTATTTGCCATGGAAACCCCACCGTAAACTCAATTTCACAGTCAAATCCCGCACGCGACCATGGTAGCCCCAGACGGTCGCTAACCCAAAGGATTAAAGTCCAACTCTGGGGAAAGCTAAAGAAAGGCTTACCTTCTTCTTTATCTCTCTCCAGAGTCGCAATTACTTAGCTTTCTGTGGCACCATGGACGACACTCACCAGCTACTGGGCACAGCTTGGGCAATTCGGCCAACTGAAGGGAATTGATTAATCTGACTGCGATTCACTACAACAGGCTTTGGAGCGCTTTGATCGCCTAATGCTAAACAGAGTAAGGTATCGGATCCGATATATATCACGGACCCAGTCAACGCATCTTGAATTCTGAAAATTTATTTGCCTGGAAGCCTTGGTTTTTTCCCTCCAGGAGTTTTGCACTCACCAAATATCCTGAAGCTGAGGTTACTTCGTCGCATGAGAACCTTTGTGGTCTCCACCGGGCAGTGCCTCCGGTATGATTGCACAAATCCGGGACGGGCGGAAAAAGCATAGCACTTTTTATTTAAGAAGCACCAGATATCGCTGCGCTTTGTTCCTTGATAACTTTTTTCGATCCTGTCAAGCATAGTTGACCTTCATGACGGTCAACGATACTGAAAAGCCTACTGTACCACAATTGCTGGAAGTAAAGCATCGTCAAGCCCACTGGTGGGAGGTAGCTAAAAAGGATACACTGGTTCGGTTCGTGAGTACGCTTGGATACGCAATTACTCGCCACCGTCGTGCTTAGAGAGAGAAGTAAGGACTTCTCAGACACTTATATCACTGTCAAATTTGTCCTAGCAAGAATTCAAGAAATAACAAAAGAAGGAACAAAAACTACCGCCCGATCTCCGTATCAGCGAGCAAGATGCAACAATCCACTGTCCAGGATTACTCCATGACCACCTTGTGAGAGACACGGTAAGGTGCTAAAAGGATATAAGAGCCACTTGAAGTCTGCAGACAATATCCAACGCACTCGACTTTAAACTATGTACCTACGTAACCGATGCCTCTCAGTTCTTAATGTTTCTAGCTGCATCATATACTGTCATCGTGGACAATCAAAGGGTATAGCGAAAACCAGGTAAGCCTTCAATGATCTTCTCCCCGCGGTCAGCCTTCCGATTGCTGATCCAAAAGTGAACTGTCATTAACGCTACAACCGCAAGAAGTAGGAATTGGCATCTATTCACGAGAAACTTTTAGTCATCACTTCAACATGTAATTAGTAAGTGACAGTGAGGTAGTGGGACTCACGCGATGGTCGCCCAGATACCTGGTATGTAGTCGGGTGCATCTTGTGAACGAAACACCAAACTTCCTGCAATACCACCGATACCTCCAAAGCTAACGAGGGTTGCACTGGCAAAAGCACGGGTCCACTGTCCTCGGATATTATTTGCCTGATAAGCCATCGATGCGGGAATCCCAGCGTTTGCTCCAGCAGTGGCGAGGAATATCCCGAAATACCGAACTCCGGGGCTGGCAGCAAAGCCCATAAGGGACAAACCCACCAAAGTGATAATGCAGTCCAGGATAAGAATCGGGGCACGAATCCGATATTTATCCCCGGCCCATGACGTAGCCACCATTAGGATGCCCGCAAAAGCGTAAGGGGGTGCATTTAGGCATTGAGACGCAGCAATGCTGAAGTGCATATTCTCATTGAGAATGATTGGGAGGAAGTATGCAATGGCATAGGCAACGGTTGTTAGGCAACTGTGGATGGAAACTGTTAGCACAGCTACGGGCCAATGAATCAGAAGAGTCGAGCCATAGGTTAACCAACAAGAAAATCAAAGCAAAGCCCCATATTTTCAGATCAAGAGCTGGGCTCAGGAACTTCTTGAGGGAGAATGGCTCTGGACTGGCGTCTGCGCGGTCCCTGTCAAGGCGTCTGAGAATGAATGCGCACTCTCTTGCGTTGAGGAAGCCCCATGCTTTGTGAGCTTTGTCGGGGAAGTCGACGACAAAGACCCAGCATAAAATGCCGACGGTAAATGACAGCTATTGAGACATGCGGTGTGTTAAATAAGGGTCAACCAGTTTTGGAAGGCAAAACAACTCACAATTCCCTGCATGATGAATATCCATCTCCAGCCCGAGTGACCTTGGAGTCCATGCATTTGACTAAAACCATAAGCGAGGATTCCCGACACCGCTGACGCGACACATCCAATCAAGTAAAACCAGGAATATCGTCTCTGAATTTCATCTGCTGGGGTTAGTGAGAAGCCTTGCGTGGAATAGCGCGAGGCACTGACATCGGGAGTACCAGGTGGAGAGAAGATACACAGCACCGGGGAAAAATCCAGCTTCGAGGACGCCCAGAACCGCGCGCAACCCCACCAAAACCTGCCAGTTCTGGGAATATGCAAAGCCCTGGAGAAGATATGTTTCAGTGGTGGGCCATTAATCACAACACACAGCGTACTCGCCTACGCACAATCAAGCAGGCGCCCCATGTTAGGACAATGCTGGTAATAAAAATTCGGGGACCGATCTTCCGGATAATAGCTGTTGCAACAGGCTGGCACACGACATATGTGATGAAGAAGACGAGGATAACGATGGACTATGAGGCGTATCAGACAAGCCCGTAAAGATGATGCGGGAAATAGACTCACATATCGAAATCCCACCTGCAGCGATAGCTCCTTGCTCATGCTTGGTTTTCCGTTAAATCATCCTTCTTCTGAGCTCAGTGTGATGGTTGCTCACCCGGCTACTGCGGCCATGGACACGTTGGTCCTGTCCATCAAACTGATGCAGTATGCAACGCCGCAAATAGAGACCAGTCGCCTATCAACGCGGTGGATAATCTTCCGTTGTTGCTCAAAAGAATACTCCTCGTCAACGTCAATATTGAAATTATTGTCGTTGGAAACCGCATTTTCAACGAATTTTGTCGAAGCTTTCTCAGAATCTTCCATCGTTGTCAGTATAAAGGGGAAATTGATAATTCGACCCACGAGATTTCTGATGGAAGACTAGGCTTGAAGATCAAAGAAAAGGCTGCTGGCAACTTCACCCTTTCACCTTAAGGAAAAAAAATCTCAAAGTCGATACGAGACACAGTACTTATACTAATGAAATGTAAACGACATGTTAATCACGGGACTGACTGTCTTGAGGTCCCCAGCTGTCTCCAGATATCCACCTTGCCCCTGCGACAAGTGTCACACCGTGGAGGTCGTTATTCCCATTGGTCCTGAAAACCTCTCTCCATGGTTTTCCTACCCCTGCCGCTGCCTTAGCGACAGAAGTTTTCTTCTTTACATGTCCTTTCCGAAAGCCAGTGCAGTTGCATATCGGATCCGGCGACAGCCACAAACCCAGGCTCCCCAAGAACTCTTCCACCAGCAGTGAACCCCTGGAACTCACCAAAATAAGCGAGGCTTCGCTATTCGAGGTTTTTGATGCCTCGTGGCGCTATGTAATACGCGGCCTTCTGTCTGCTTGATATGCAAGCACAGATCAGCAAATGCTCGAAAGCTTAGTGCCCCTAACAGTCACCGGACCGGTACGAGCAAGTATCGACAGCTGGTATTCAGATAAGGCATGGAAAATGTTTCCAGATTAAGCGAACTTTAAATACAGCTGATACCGGATCCGATGGCATTGTTACGACTAGGCACTTCGGCGACCGCCGTCAGTCGCTGGTCGCCACCAATCTCTACACGCCCCTATACTTAGATTGAGGGATGAATCAGGGGCGATGGGTCTGGGGTGATGGGTCCAGGGTAGGGGTGGATGAGCCCCGATACGTTAAGGACAAGAGTCGTCGGGTGGTCAAGGGAAACTTTTGCGAGGGCGAAAAAGCTTGTAGGTAATCTCTTGTGGAGAAGTTAGCATTCGAGACCATTCATTTATTCTACCTCATCACTTCAAGTGAAGCCATCGCTAGCCACCCTGCGAGAACTCCCGTCACTATTTGTTAGTTAGTTAGTTGCCTGCTTGGTCGTAATTATTTCGTACCCTTTATATTCGGATGTTCGTCGGGATAGTTTAGCCCCCCTTTTCTGCGTACTTTCCTCAGTTTCGCCGCACGAAGCAGTATATCATCAACGATCCTCAGGGTAGAACAAAATGGCCGATTTCTCGGAGTACACCGGCCCCAGCGATGAGTGGATTGCCCTCGAGCGCACCCTGCCAGAGCCTATGTCAGGCCTCACCATTGAGCAACTGAAGGCCGTCACCAACAAAGACCGTGAGGATCTTGCTGCGCGGGAGATGGTCGAGCAGGGTAGGTCTCCCTGCTTTTAAGAATTCGATCAGCGTCAGGTCAAGTTTTGAACTAATGAGTTTCCAGGTCTTCAATCCAGAGTAATCTTCTCTGACCATAGTATCCCTACGCGCGATGCGTCGGCCCTCAAAGCACGCACTTACCGTCCCGCAGGCGTGAGCGCGTCCCAGCGTCTGCCTGTATACATCCATCTGCACGGTGGCGGCTTCCTATTTGGCACACTCTCCTCTGAAGACTCCATCTGCTCGCGTATCGTCGTTGCGCTGGCGGAGCAGGATGCCGCGCCCCTCCCAGTGGTGGTGGTCAATGTTGATTACCGCCACACCCCGGAACACCGATACCCAACAGCGTGGAACGACGTCGAGGACGCCTTGCACTGGGTGCACGATCATCTAGACGAGATCGGTGGCGATGGTGCCAATGTCCTCATGGGCGGCATTTCTGCGGGCGCTTGGCTTACCGCCTCCACAACGCTTGCTCAGCATCTCGGAGAGAATAAGGAGCTTGCCTCTAGACCCAAGATCAAGGGACAGGTGCTGATGATCCCAGCGCTGGTGCATTACGAGTGTTGTGAGCCGCAAATCATGAGTTTGCGGGATCCGCAGGTCTCCAGTTGGGTGCAAAACCGTGATGCGCCTATCCTCCCTTTAGATCGCGTGAAGCTTTTTACGGAACTGTTGGAGGTCCGAGGGGGTAAGGAGATGGAAGGTGATCTGAGGCTTAACCCAGGGAATGTGAGGGCGGAGCAGGTGTGTGGATTGCCTCCGACTACGATTGCAGTTGCTGGAAGAGATCCATTGAGGGATGAGGGGCTTCTATACGCACGACTGCTCAGTGAGAACGGGTAAGTTAACACATTACCAGAAAAAGAAACAGTATCTATGTTAATATATATAGGGTGCCCACGCGTACGAGTATCTTCAAGGGCATCCCTCATGGCTTCCGGCGATATGGAGATCAGTTGTCTGTGTCCAAGAAGTGGGATGAGGTTATGGCGGATGGCATCCGATGGGCACTGCGAGAGCCTGTATCCGAGCCTTTTTCAATTCAGGATTTCTGACTATAAAATAAGGCCAGATATCTTAGATGTCATGAATCCTACAATGAGATTTGAACTCAGAAATAGGCCGTCCTAGCGGTTTGAACCATCCTGTTCGACCAAGTTCAACTTATTTCCGTAAGGTCATGATAAGTAAAGTAAATATACTGTAAAACAGCTCCTTGACAAGTTTAGATCTCATTTAGTGGGGATTTTTTCTGTTCGGTATAGAGTATTATGTCCTTTTCCCACAGTCTAGCCGCCAGTTCTTGCCCAGTAATCCGTACCAAGCGAGTTAGATAAGCGACTGGAAGCCATTCGCATGGCGTAGAACGTCTAGCGATTAACCCTATCAAACAAATCAAAGACTCATCTGCGATAAAGCCTCTATCCGTCAGCGGTGGGGTGGATGACTGTGTTGTTGAATCGAGCCGACTGGAGAGGACCTGAAGCAGCGAGATGCTGCCTAGAGGCCTTCAGTTAGAGTTTGAAAACATAAATATATTTGCTTGTGCTTGGGGGCAGGGAATCCTTCGATTCCGGCCATCTTTGCTAGGGCTCTGCGCAACAGCCATGTCATCGGGAGTTTCATTGTGACACCCACGTTTTCGCTACGAATACGATGGGGCGGGTCGTGGATTTTCAATCAGCGTGCGTCAGCAACCGAGAAATAATGGTCAACAGTGGGGAGTCGGGTCCGATATGCAACGGAGTAAATAACTAACGTTGAGGATGAGCATGCAATTTGACCAATCGAAAACCAGATGTATCAATTCATTCAGGACCCTGCATCATGTGTCGAAATTATCTACCCCGCAGTGCCGAATAACCTTCATTGGTTGACTGACCTGAGTGTTGCTCTTTCCAATTTATCAAATGGAACGACCAATCGGTCGAAATGGAAGGAAGTATCGTATCTTCCATGTTATCGGATCCGATGTCGCTTTTGGATGCCTCGCAGCTTACGCGATCGCCCTGCCCCTGGCGATCGAATCAGGGGGCACCCGGAAAATGGGAATTGTGGGGTATTGATTCTTGGATCTGGGGAAGTATGGAGATGTCAGGGGTCGAAAATGCATGCTTCACTGTTTCAAGCCTTTGCTACTCGATTGAGGTGGAATCATCCTGTCGGACGATTTCCTGGATCGTCAAAAATATATATCTTTCTCTCCAGGACCCGTTTAGTTTTCTAAATTTCCCCACAGCGTCGCTGCAAGCATTTCAGTTATCCTATATACATTGTGTTCATTACGTCCCATCTTCTTGATAGGCCGTCTTGCTTTGAAAAGAAATTATCATGCATGCCTACACTTTCCTGGCCACTGCCAGCCTTATAACCGCTACGTCAGCGGCTTCGCTCGGAGCGTTTAATGTCGACCCAGGCTCTGTGTCCGTCTCCGGCTTCTCAAGTGGTGGCTTTATGGCGGCACAACTTGGTGTTGCCTATTCCAGCACCTTTCAGACCGGATTTGGTGTTTTTTCTGGTGGTCCGTATGACTGTGCGAGGAACCAATATGTAAGTCAACTGCTGTTTCTCAATCGCCACGTGTTTCAGTTCTCCTGTACGAAACGATACTAACCGGAATACCCTCGGTGGTCGTTTTTGGGGTAGTATACCAATTGCATGTACAATCTGAATCCGTCCATCACTACACCTACTGCCAATATCAAATCCTGGAGCGGAAACCAAATCGACACCATCACCAACTTGAAGTCTCGCAAGATCTATATGCAAGCCGGCTCAGCAGATACTACTGTTGGCCCCAATGTGATGGCCAAACTAAACATACAGTTGTCAAATTTTGGTAGCGCGTCTAACCTGACATATGTCTCCAGATCGGGTGCTGCGCACACCTTTCCAACTGACTTTGACGCACAGGGAGACAATTCCTGCACGTCTTCTTCATCCCCCTATGTCAGCAACTGCGGTTATGACGGGGCGGGGGCAGTTCTCCAGTGGATGTATGGCACATTGAACGCGCGGAATACTGGCACATTGACGGGCGAGGTTATTTCGTTCGACCAGACCAGCTCATACGGTGCCAATGGTATGGCCACCACGGGCTATCTGTATGTTCCTGCTACCTGCAAGGATGGTTCAACTATTTGCAGACTGCATGTGGCGCTTCACGGCTGCAGCCAGAGTTATGGTCAGATTGGTTCCAAGTTTATCACTAATACAGGGTACAATAAGTGGGCAGGTGAGTGAATACATCCAATCCGGATATTCGAATGTTAGACCGCTAATACTTCTTATGCTGCCCCGCAGATACAAATAACATTATTATGCTCTACCCTCAAACGACTCAAGACAACTCATTCCACACGATCTGGAACGGTGGTTTACTCTCCAACTCTAATGGATGCTGGGACTGGCTTGGCTGGTACGGTACTAATGCGGACCAGAAGGGAGGTGAGTTGCTTGCATGCCTCCTCTCAGATCATATCAAAAAAACAATACTAAAATAACAACACCTTTGCTTATAGGAGCCCAGATGACTGCAATCGTGAACCAAGTGAGCCAAATCATCAGTGGCTAGCTAAGGCCCACAAACGTCTACTAGCGCGTCAGCTATCTCAACATGTACCTGCAGTGGAGTGCTGTCCTGTTTGTTGTGGAATTTCATGAAGCATATGGGATCCTTTCTACTCTTCATTAGATCTTTTTTTTTTCTTAATCTTCGTTTGCGATCAATCAAGGGGCCGAGGGTCACAATGGGCAATAGGGATATAGGATTAAGATATTGATGCAGATGTTATTCCAGTATGCCTATTATCTTGTTAAACTGTCACACAGTATCAATGCAACTTTTATTCGCCGTTTTAATGTTCTTCTTAGCGGCGGGAACTATTGCCCTCTAACCCTAACCCTTAAGGTACCACAATTCGTTATCCAAAAGAGTCTGACGGCCCAACAAGCATTTTTGTGGGCGTCTGAAAAACACTAGAAAGTGACAAGGGTTGCAAACACGGAGAGTGAGGATATGTTAATATCCACCACTCGATGCTTTGTATATGTGGTGGTGCTATCTTATCCCATCTCCTTGCATCCCACAAGAAGCAGTATCATATCTTACTATTCAATATATTTATTCCTATCGCCAATACGAGCTGTACAATTTCCTCCTGAGGATGGAAATGCTCTCACCACATATGTTTTTGGTGAAGGGAGAGCCGTATGCTAGAGCAAGCATGTCACGATAACTTAGTGCTGGGGAATGCTGTTATCAAGATAATGGCTGCTTTGTTCATTTATTATAACGCCTAGCATTACTCTGCATACAATACATATTAAACGGAGTACGGCACCAGTGGTTGGTGCCTAAATAATGCAACCTGAGTTAGAAGATTTCGCTGACTGTTTTGACTGATTTTGAACTCCGCGGAAGATGATCCAACACCCTCTCCAAAACCGCTCGGAGGTTCTCATAAGCACCTTGGCTGAGTTTTCCGCGTGTAAGATCCCGATCAATGGCCTTCCGCACTAGCTGCAAGACAGCAACTACATGATGTGGATAGGGGTCGATGGAGATTATGGAGACGGTTATGGACGTCTGAGTAACTCCGACAGCGCCATTAGAGCCGGACCCCATCTTGATACTCAGTGAAACAGTGTTGTGCAGTCCGAACATTAACATGTTAATAACCACACTCTCCGCTTCCGTATTAGCCTCTTCAATATCAGGAAGCAAGTCTAGCCGATTCGCAGCCTCAATAACGTTGGCCAGCAACAATATACTGAGATAATAGTGGAGCATTAGTGAATCTAAGAAGAGGCTAGTTAGAGAAGCACATGCAAGTGGGCTTTGGAGTAACTACTCACACCAGCGGAGCTTTGTGTGCTGCCCAAGAAATGGCATGCGCCTTTGGCATGCCTCCAGGGGCTGACGGTAGGTAGTGTTAAACTGCTGTATCGCCCCAACGACCAAGGAGAAGACTCTTTGGACTTCGGATTCATCATGACCATCCCGCAGTGCTTCCTTAAAGACTGCTATCAATTTCCACGTCAAGAGCTTCCATGCCATCCCGCTTGCTATGATCTGGTTTGCGTCTTCGTCCGTTACGTTGTAGGTGCTGTTGGCCTGCCGGTTGTCTAATTTATCCCGAAACATAGTGGCCCCAGTCCAGACAAGACGCCATGGTAGCTCAGCTTCAAAACCAAAAACTCCAGAGGAAAGTAGCGACCGGCAGTTGAGGGTTAGGGAGGCAGATGTATCAAAAGTCAGTGCCGCCCAATATGCTATATTCTCAGCAGTGATAAAGTCTGTTGCCCTGACTGTCTGCGCGAGAGGTGGGACTTCCATTGATTCAATGGACTCTGCGACTTTAGTTCCATTGAACTGCAGACTCCGCTGCCGAGCACGAAGAGCCTGTATATGCTGCAGGCCAGCATGAATGCAAATCTGGCCGCAGATCCCTTCAGATTCTTCTTCCTCCGAAATACCCGCTGGAACCGGAGTCAAGGCAAACAAAAACAGCGCAAGCATTGACTGGTAAGACGGGCGGTTGATCACCCGAAGCATGTCTCGGCGCGCATGACGCCAAAGGGCGTGTATTACGTTCTGGTAACCCAAACTCCCATCCGAGGTCCGAGAGACAAGTGGTAACCACCTCGCTGAGAATGCAGCAATGCTGCTATGAAGGGACGTGTCTTCCACGATATCTTGCGCACTGTGTTCTTCCATAGAGCCATTCCACGCCGGAACTGGATCCTGCTGCGACATTTCTGCCATCCACCGATCCAAGCGCTTACAGACGTCTAAAATGCTGTTGTAGTCTTCCCCGATATTACTATCTGAGCTACCATCTGTTAGGTACTGGTGCCTTAAAAAAAAAAAGGTAAAATAATAGGGCACGTACAGAAATGGACATCCGTATCTGCTCATCCTGGAGCTAAAGATTGTATCAAATCCTGTGCTATAAATGGCTCGGAGCAAATGAGATTCAAATGGGCTTAACTCATCCAACGGCGATGGCGTCAACCCTGTAAAGCCTCTAAGCCCCACCGGCTGGGCTCGGTCTGGGATAACGCCGGGGCCATTATTTGCCGTCCACGGAATGGTGTTGAGCAAGTTTCCCGCGGGTTCTTCTGGTCCTGAGACGTTTGGAAAGCCGCCTTCTCGCGACAAAGTAGTATCACTCGCTGTCGGAAACAAAGATGGGTGGCGGGCCCTATTCCTTCCCACTCCCAGTCCTCCCTTCGGACTCTGACGCGTGACATTGTTCATCCACTAAGGCGAGGCGACAGGCAGGGTGTTAGTAATTTTTGTCGTTTCCGACCACTGATAGGTGATAGAAGTACATTGAATGTGCATTTTATGTGCCGTTTCAGACATCGGGCGCAAGGGCCCGACGCCCCTTCGCCAGCATGACTCTGGCTCGTGGGAACACACTTGACTCGCAACCGGCGACATTCATCACAACTCGAGAACGGGGTGCGGCGTGTAAGTCGTCGGCCTAGCATATTAACAGATACAAGTTGTGCTGCAGCAGTGCTGAAAAAGCACCAAGATGAGAACTTTCTTGCAGATTGTCATTCCATTGTGTGAGGCAATAAATGCGGGGTCTTACTTTGACCTTAAGTACTTGTGGGGTGGCGTTGTTCCAAAAGTTGGTTGTTAGAGTTGAAAGAGTCGGGCCGAGAACTCGTCACAAGTGGCCCGAAGAAGCAAAAATGGTATTGAAATACCGGTGTAATATATTTCTCCGTCCGCTGGTAACCGTTGATGATTTATCCACAGACTCGTATGATTCCAAATTCGGCCAAGCGAGGTGAACATTTTCCAGGGAGGGAGGGGAAGGGCCCACTTCGCCCCCACACTACGACTACGAAAAAACGTACTTTGAGTTTGGAGTCGCAACATTTTTCCCAGGTGAAAAACGAGGAGCAATATCTTGACAGCCCCTATTCACTTGAGCTCCCCTTCAAAAGTCATCGTGCACGTCTTGGAAACAAGATATTCTGCAACAGCGACATCCTTCCCAGACTCTTTACCGTAGCCCGACAGCTTTATCCCTCCAAATGGAGTCTCAGCAGCTGAGGAGTTGCCAGTGTTGAGACCAATCATACCTGCCTCGAGGCTCTCAAGCATGCGCCAAGTGCGGTCGACATCCTTGGTAAATACGTAGCTTGCGAGACCCATGTCAGTATTGTTTGCGAGCGAGGCCACTTCCGCCTCTGTTTTGAACTTGTATATGGCGGCGATTGGAGCAAAGCTTTCCTCGTGCGTGATGAGCATCGAAGAATCCATGTCGCGAATGATAGTCGGTTCAAAGAAGTATCCAAATCCTACTTCGCTGGCCGCAGGGGCCTTCCCACCGTGAATCACTTCAGCGCCTCGCTGGATGGCATCCTCGACATGGTGCCGAGCCTTTTCTACTCCTCGTATGGTAGTCAGGGGCCCCATAGTGACGGCTTCCCGAGAGCCATGCCCAAGCTTGATGGTGCTTGCGTGGTCTGTCAACTTGGTAAGAAACTCTTCGTAGATCTCCTCCTGCACATAAATTCGGTTCGCAGTAATGCAGGTTTGACCCGCGTTACGCCATTTAAGCGCCGTCAACTGCGCCAGGGCTTGGTCTTGATCTGCGTCTGAAAATATAATAAAGGGGCAATTTCCACCCAGTTCCAAGGTCAACTTTTTCAGCCCTTCGGCACAGTGTTTAGCGATTATGCTTCCTACCGACGTTGACCCGGTGAAAGAAACCTTTCGCACCAACGGATGTTTGCATAGGGCTTCGGACAGCCGAGGGGTATTCTGGTTTGAGGTCGTTACCACATTGAACACGCCTGGGGCGAACCCTGCTTTCAGGGCAAGGTATGCCAGTGTAAGTGTCGTCAAAGGGGTCTCCGGAGATGGTTTGGCTATAATAGTACACCCAGCAGCGAGCGCTGCACCCACTTTACGTAAAACCATCCTATCGACATGTTCGTCAGCATACCCCAGTGAATCTCGATCTCACAGTCTGGAAGAAGAATAACTAACGCAATGGGAAAGTTCCAGGGCACCAGAGCAACACAGACTCCAATGGGCTGTTTCAAGACCATTACTCGGCGATTTGGAGCGGATGGTGTGCTGATTTCGCCGCGAATCCTTTCTGCTTCCCCAGCAAACCACCAAGTAAAGCCCGTTGCGTAGTCAATCTCACCATAAGCCTCCCTTAGCGGTTTCCCAGATTCGTGGCACAAAATGGTAGCCAGATCGTCGCGGTTAGCACAGATGAGCTCATGCCATTTTAAGAGCAGCTGTGCGCGCACTCTAGGATTCATACCACGGTACGATTGAAAGGCCTTGGAAGATGACTGCACAACGTCTTCGATGTCCTCAACTGCAAGATCCGGGCAAGAGGCGAAGGTCTTGCCTGTCCCAGGGTCTAACATCGAAACATGTGAGAGGGGACGGTCAGACAACTTGCTCTCTTTTGGACTTACCTTCAACATCGAATAATGCACCATCTTTAGCGTCAACCCACTGACCATGAGAGTAGGCATGAGTATGAAAGAGAGATGGATCTCGTAACTGAGGTTACAGACCTTTATCAGCGGAGGGGGGTTCTTGAGCTTCAAGATTTTGGCATTCTTCCAACACACTTACCACGAAGGGCAAAGTTTGCATATTGCTCGTCATCCTGATGTCTTCGTTGAAATACTCAGAACCCATTGGCTCACTGCGGACGTACTTGATGGCAGTTCGCAACTGTTCCATGAGGCATGGGCGTTACCCGTTATTATATTGACGAGCACATGTATCATCAGAAATCCATGTCCAGGGACAACACATTAAGTGGGCCAAATTCTTCAGCGTACAACCAACATTTGGGTTACAAGCAAAACAACCTGACAGGAAGCTCTTTACCAAAGGACAAAAGCCGTATACGGGTCCGTTCTTCGCGGAGCCGTTGTTGACCATCCTTCCGTACTCCGTACCGGGGATGTGGGGCATCCAGCCAATGGATCCGCAGCGAAATTGAAAGTTCCATAGTCAAGGATAGTGGCATTTTCATTCTAATTACGTAGCAAAAGGGGATTCTGGGCCTTTTGACACTCGGTATCCAGAGCACAGACAGGGGGGCGGATCGGATCCGGCTTACGCGTATTATATGGTGTTCGATGACACCTTGGGAGTGGGTAATAGCAATACAGGGCGTATTGCTGCACTCGAACAGGGTTTTTGTGATGCTTGAAGTAACAGGATAATTTAATGCAAAGGAAATAATGCAATATGCGTGCTATTTGTATCTATTTGCTTTCTTAATATGAATGTTGTCCAAGGTCCAAAGTTAGGGGCGGTAGAACATTAAGCATTATGTTGTCAAGCGGCCAAGCAGTTCAAAAATTTAGGTTTGGTATCGACTGACTAACTTTCGCTACTGTAATTTCCACCAAGGATCAGGATATCGACTCGACTTCTGCGGGTTCGTGATAGGTTGGATGACCTGGAACCAATTGTCTGAGCGCCACTTTTGTTTTGTGTTCGGGACATTGTCCGACAGTCGGATACAAGCCCAATTGAGAGCCCAGTCTGGAAGGCTGAATCTTGCTTTGGAGTGAACGCCAGAAACATCCCTCTCGCAAGGTTGTCCGATGTCTGGATTCCTGACTGCCTGTTTCAGAGCTCTACCAGAGTTAAGCTGCGTCGACCGTCTATATCACTGACCATTTCCCCTCCATAACTGGTCCTCAACAAAAGGGTACTCCATCAGGAAACATGCAAGCCATTGTGTTCAAAGGTCCCCTCCAGGTTGCCCTGGAACAGCGTCCCGTGCCCGAGATTATCGACCCTACGGATGTTATCGTCAAAGTCCGATACACTGCGCTATGCGGCAGGTAAGTCGTCTCCTTTGTCAAACAGTCTATCAGCTACATTCTCTAAAATGTCATGGAATAATAAAGCGAGCTTCATGTTTTTCGGGGCCACCAACCCTCCGGAACCGGATTTGTGATGGGCCATGAATTTACGGGTGAGATTACAGCTGTAGGCCCCCAAGTCCAGAGATTTCGTGTCGGCGATCGTATCGTGTCCCCCTTTACCACCAGTTGTGGGAAATGTTTCTACTGCAAGCACGGCTGTTCATCACGGTGTGCTTTATGCCAACTTTACGGTACCGTGGCGCTGGATGGCGGCCAGGCCGACTACGTTCGCGTTCCCCTCGCAGACACCACTCTCTTCTCTGCCCCAGCAGGGGTTGACGAAAAAAAACTTGTGCTGATGGCAGATATCCTTCCGACGGGCTTTTTCGCTGCCAGGAACGCTTTCAAGGACATGGACGATGCAGTAGTACAAGCTAGTACAGTGCTACTATTTGGATGCGGACCGGTGGGCATCTGCGCTTTAATCAGCGCCCTTGAGTATAAACCCAAGCATCTGCTTGCCATCGACAGCGTACCCTCTCGTTTGGAGCTCGCCCGGAGTCTCGGGGCGGAGCCATGGAATTTCCAAACAGATCGAGACGGTCTCCATAAGAGGGTAATGGACCTAACAGAGGGACGAGGAGTCGATACCGTGATCGAGGTGGTCGGGCACAGTAGTGCGTTGCGGATGGGGTTTGATCTGCTGCGGCCGTGGGGACGCATATCCAGTGTAGGGGTACACAATGGGGAGATTCCTTGGACGGGCAATGAAGCATACAACAAGAATCTCCAGATCCAGATGGGACGGTGTCCAGTTCGCAGCATTTTCGAGGATACCCTGGCGCTGCTGGTGAAGAAACAAGAGGTATTAGAGTAAGTTTCCTTCTCTTTAATGGTGGGAACCAGATCAAATGCTGAGCCGATAGCTTCATGGTGGCCGATATCCGACCTTTGTCGGAGGCTCTACAGTCGTACGACGATTTCCACAACGTCAAGTCTCAGAAGATTATATTTGAAGGAGGAAAATAGAACGGATCCTAAAAGGCAGAATACCCTTATAAAGGACTTGGTTCTGAAGCAATATTCTGACTATCCAAATCTAAACCTAAATCGTATATTAGAATAACTGGGGCAAGTCTATGCTGGAGCCTTCAGGCATAGTAAATGGCCAATTTCAGTGGATGTACCGTAAACGATTAGAGGTGGCCGCATTGGTAGAGAGCAGTGATAGTATATGCAGCATTTTCGTACAGAATCGCGTTTTTGAATATCTAGAGTTTGCGCTGGGCTACGTCAACTTGATGAGTTTTAAGATAAGAGTGCGGTTAGGTCTGACAGTGAGCAATTCTTCGGTCGTCAGAGAGAAATCAAGAGCTTTGGAGCAGCTAATCGTGATCAGGTTTCTTTGTCCAAGGTCTTCTTCCGCTAATATTTACCAATGAGTAGCGAGGTAATAGTCAAACTAAAAGTAGAGAACTCAGGCACCCTTGGAGAAGCAGCTTAACATTGTCTCTCCCCCCCCCCCGCGGTGATGCTAACAATTCAGATCCAGACCCCAGGCAGTAGACGGGCGTGCCTGCACACCAGAGTACAGAGCGCGATACCCGCCCCATTTGCCCTCCATTGTCCTTCAGGGATGTCCCCCCCAAGCATAGCCAGATTTCCATGTTATTGCAGATTACCGGCCCCCATTGATCACACCCGGCGATTCCTCTCGCAAGGGCGCGGTCGCCTCGGTTGTTAATAGAAGTTGCGACCATTCTACCAGTCGCGAGCGGGGCAGCGACTGATGGCATAGTATACCTCGACGCATGATGGCCTCGGGTCCGGAGTTGAACTTCCCAGTTGAACCACTATTTTCCGCCCCAATCCATCATAGTTGATGGCTGTGCGGGAACTGCCCCACAACTTGTGAGCGAGTAGTTGCAGTAGACCCTACAGTCACCATAGGAGTGAAAACTGAACGTTTCGGAGTAAGGCACAAAGCCCAAGCCGTTGACTGGCCTGAAGAATGGAATAAGTGGACTGTTCACAAGATCGGCACGAAACTTGGTTGTTCAAGTGATTGGACACATTTAGACTTTCTGGGATATCATTTCAAAAGTAGATGGACTTGGGATATCGGATGGCCATGCCCTGACGAAGAGCCTGCTCATGGAAGCGCCAGCGACTTGGGGCTGTTGTCGGATCCGACGTGCAACAGAAAACACCATCGGAAGCTCCATGAATCGGAAGGAAACCGAGCGTTGAGACGATCGTACCTCAGAACCTTGGAAGTTCCAATGCACAGATTTAGACTAATGGGAAGGAAATTTACAACATTATTACCATTTTGTCTCCTAAAATTCCATATCAGCCAGCAATCATTTGCAGCATGATTCAGTCTGAAGTTGTGTTACTTTCGTAAAACGGCATCAAACCTGGAAGAATACATATTTTTTTTCCATGCTGGAAAAAGGAAATAGGTTTCCGGGTTTGACAATCTTCAACATCTTCTTTGACGCCGACTCCAATTATCATTCCGCTTGCTGTTGCCAGGACATTGCCAGGTCGGGAAGCCATTCTAACATCTATATCCGGCCGATTCGTCCAGATATCTTCACTTTGCATTCTACAGCTAACCATTATTAGTCCCAGTTAACACATCCCTCGAATATCATGTCAGCCATCCAAAACCAGCTCCAGAAGGGCGCCGTCCCCAACTCTATATCCAACGTTTGCCCCCAAGGCACCAAGTTCCACGTCTTGGAGGTAGGCTGGCTTGAGTGTGACGAAGGCTTCGTCACTCGCGGTGACAACACCAATCTGAAGAGCAACGAGGGTGAGAGCTTCGTCAACAAACGTCGCCAAATGCCCACGTACTATATCCTGGTCGAGCATCCACACGACGGCTTGATACTCTGGGAGACAGGGTGTGGGAAGGACTACCCAGAAGTTTGTGGTTCTGCTATCTCCGATATCTTCGCTCGAGTCAAGTATGAGCCTCAGCACGAGCACCGTGCCGCTGTGGAGGCCACCGGGAACAATATAGATGATATTAAGAAGATTATAATCGGGCATCTCCATCTGGATCACGCGGGAGGTCTGAATGAGTTTGCAGGTCGAAAGGATGTCCAGCCGATTGCCGATGATTACTCGAAAGGGGGAGCTCCGTGCTGTCCGCTAATGATTCTCCGCGAGGCGCTGTTGGTGACCATCCGTGTCTCGTTGGCCAACGTAACCAACGGCGCACTTTTCAAACGGCCATGTCATGATTTGGAGTTGGCCGAAGATTAGCCAAAGTTCCGAGTTGATCGTTGGTGGAGGCATAACGTGAGAATTGAACGTAGCGTCTACGGGTCGCTGGCGGAATGGTGGACGTGATAGGCATCCGATGGCGCTGTTGGTGATAAGAGCCAACTCGGAACCAACCGCGTTGGTTCTGTTGGGGATATCGCGAATCGATGTGGAATCACCGGCCGGCGAGTCGACCCGATTTGGTTACGGAATGGTAGTAAATATCAGCCTAGAACAACTTGGATTTGCCTTGGTATTAATTTTACGGCACGAGGCCCCATCCTCTGTACTCAAATCAAGGATCAGCTCTCAGTTATGGCTCCTGAGCGAAAAGGGAAATAATGCCCCTTTTCGCGTCCTCATTCTCACCTCCGCGCAACCACCAACTAACCCGGCGTACGGGAAATGAGACCTGAATGGGTGGCCAATCCAATTGGTTACCGTCCTGCTGGGACCGGCAGTGGTTGGCTGTGGAGGGATTTTTTGCCGACTGTGGGCGAGTTGCTCGCGAATTGTTTTCATCTTTCATAAAGCTTTGAACTGGTCATCGACAAGAGGGGTGAAGGCATGTGAATCTGTCGCAGGTCCGTTTGTTTCCAAGGGGCCAGAGATACTGAGCCTACAACAACAAAGAAGCAGAATATTATTTCCTTGTACGTCGTGGGCAACGTATCCCACATACTTACGGATGGAGCTGAGAACCACCGCAGGCAATTGACGGCGTCTTGTGGAAACTACTCGTAGATGTAAACCGGCTACCTGCAGAAGGGCCATCTGGTCGTGAATACTCCAGGCCATCAGAAAGTAACAGATCGACTTCTTTGCCACTGGTGCGTATGTCAACTCCATCACCGGGCATCAACAAGCTGGCAGTGCCTTCGCCAGTCGTTACCCGCGCACGAGCTTTGGAGCAATGCTGGTGTCTTAAATACTGACTGGATATCCCTCTGTTGGCGTCTCAAAGAACAACGCAAAACCGCAGACACTATGAAGACATACAGCATTCTCAGCTGCATCTTTCCGGCCGGACTGGGCGCGGTAAGTCTGTCATTGAGAGCATGTGCGGTACATATCTGCTTCCAGAAAGGAGCCGTTCCCGGAGCACACTGCTGTCACTCAATCGATGTACTCTCGTGCTTACTAACAGGGAGAACTAGGTGCTCGGAGACGCAATGTCATTCGAATTTGACCCGAACTTGGGCCATCAGGTGAGGCGCCCCAGATCTATGCAGACGTCCCGAAACCATTGACAGAAAGCGAAATAGGTGTTGAACACGACTTCCTCCCCGATCGCAAATTATCGTCACGGCACCGACCGTCGGGCTCGGGCGACGGTAAGCCAGCATCTGGACTAGTAACCGCGGGCTGACGGAGCAACGGGATGAAGTAACCGAGCCTCAGTGCGCCCCGGACTATGGAATTGCCCGCGTGAACGAAATAGCAAGCAGCATCGGCCATCTCAACAATGTTGCAGCTCAAGACGCGCCGCGCGTGGCGCAGCCAGGCACCTGCGCTCGCCCATCTTATCTAGGCCACTCGTCCATTTTCATGTGCAATCCAGTACGGTTTCCGATCTTAGATCGACATTGCGACTGACAAGGAGCCACAGTTGGACCATCCCATCCAAACGATGTGTGTAGACCTTATCAACGCCACCAGGGCGCCGTCTGCGGCTCGCCGATTCGGAAATGATTATACATACAGCTACTTGACCAACACTACCTCGGGTTCGGACAGCTATCCATATGTGGTGGCACTCGGTGACGACTATGCCTTTGGGTACCCTTAGAAGTGCGAGGTGGGTTATTACCTTTCCGTGAAGATGATCTTTGGTCGGAGTACTTTGTTGGAGCTGAGCCCCACGAAGCCGCTGCGGAGAAGGTTTCTGCTGAGGTAGAAGCCCGAGACTACAGTGAATGTCACCGGTATCTGTGCAGCCTACGTACCATTTAACCTGGGAATTTGGTCAGTTGAACATAGTTATGGCCGGTATCTGGGCATCGATTTCCAGAATGGCTGGGCACTTAACTTGAGCACTCTTTCGCGACGCGAGTGCAATTCCAGTCATAGTTCATATTACGCATGGCCAGGGTCCCCTTTCTATTAATTCAGGCAGCCACAAGTAGATGAACGGCTCTAATCCTATATATGTCTCTGCACGGCAGGTGCTTTGGTAAGGGTATGGGGGCATAGATTGCAGTAACGAGACAGTTTGGCGGTTCGATTCACCATATTTGTGGAGGCTGATACGGGCCTTTCAACTTGGCGGAACCCTAATTTATTTCAGTACCACGAGCAGGGGCTCCACTAGTCAGGTGACATAGAGTAAGCAATTCTTTTAAAAATTCTGAAGAAGCATCTAGATAGGCAAGACCTTTTGACTTTTTTAGGACTAGCTGATCTTCAGGGCTAGATTCAAACCATTCTTCTAGGTTTTCTAGTTCTAGAATTCTAGATAGGATAAAACTAGATAGCTGCTGCGCTTGGGGATTTGCTAGAATTGAAAAATTATTAGATATTTCACTAATAATTTCAAATTCTGCTGCCTTTTCTAGGGAGATTTGACCCTGAAAGCTCTGGAAATTTGAAAATCCTAGAAATAATGAATTTGCAAGCTGGCTAGCTAGATTTTTAATACCCTGAACTAGTAGGGTAGTCAGGCCCTGCTGAGATATCTCTAGGTGGCGATATTTTATAGTATGGGGGCTAACTAGGTAGACTTCCCCTAGGGTAGTCTCATGCTTGCTTATAGAAAGGGCAATATTTCTTAGAGCAAGCACATGACCTAGAGAGGTCTCGGCCTGGGCAGTAAAATATTGAGCCATCCATTCCTTTATATATATAGCCATGGGGGGGTTATTCTCTATAGAATTATAGATTTCCGCATGAAACCAGTATAAAAATATATATTGATGGCATTTAATAATTGCAGAATAGATCTGACTAATCCTTCCAATATATTTAAAGCAATCCCGTGAATAATCACGTGAAAAGCAGGCTAGAAATGCATATAAAGGAGTTACCATGGCATCTGGAGCTTCTTGCCTTGCTAGCTGCAGGGCTAGCTTAGTAATTAATTGAATTCCTTCTAGAATTTAGGATTCAGGGAATTTTTGAATATTAGAAGCAAGAAGAATAGAATTATCTTCATCTCCAGATTCAATATCAGAGTCCTCTAATTGATCCTGCCAATTAGGGGGATCTCTATTAGAATTCTGCTGATTTCTAGGCTCAGGTTTAGGGAGATTTTCAATTAATTCTTTTAAAGAATCTAGAACTTCAAAATCTGCTCTATTAATTTTATAGAGAGAAGTAATAGATTCAGGTAAATTAGGTTTTGAAGAATTCATCAAGAAAATTAGAAAAGACCTAAAAACCCTGGCATATTTTTTTATAGATTCAGGATTTTGCAAAGGCCTTAAAGGCTTTAAGGTAGCCTGATCCCGATTAAATGAATTTAAATAGATCAGGCCTTGCCTAGAGGTCTTTAAAATTTGGTTTTCACCCTGAATTAGTAGCTGGGAAAGGCATGCTAGAAGAAATTCAGCCTGATAATTATCTAGATTAAATAAAGATTCTAGATCTTCTGAATTTTTTCCATCTAAAAAGGCAGGATATCTAGATTCATTTAAAAAGCTATGGGCTTCATAGGTTGCCCCTCTAGTTTCAATAGTTCTAGCAGAACGAATTGCATGAACCTGGGCATGAAAATCATCTAGGGTTCTAGTAGCTAGGGTATTTAGGTCCCTAGGGGCCCTAGCAGGCGAGCTAGCCCTAGATCTTGACCTAGGGGGTTCCTGGCTACTAGTAGCTGCAGATAAGGAATCCCACCTACCCCGTTTTTGACTACCCTGGATAGGTAGGGTAGTAGGGCCACTAGATAGGGTAGTAGGGCCACTAGAATCATCAACTAGAAATATATATGCATTTTTTTCTAGGGTTTGAACCATGCAGCTAGCTATCTGAGCATCTTGAATAGAATATCCCTGCAGGCCATGTTCTTCACGCACGTGACGGCGCATTTGTTGCTGACTAAGCCGAATAGCTACACAATTCATGCATTTAAAGGCAGGCTGGGGGGGTGGTAGGCCTCCTAGAGGTCTAATTGGCTGAATTTCTTGAATTTTTGCATGAATAGTCTGCAGGGGGTCAAGCCTGAATTGCTCAAGATCTATAGGATTTCCATGATGTTTCTTGATCA
>NW_027263649.1:0-25772 GCF_044049455.1 Aspergillus lucknowensis | reverse complement strand
TAAATCTGTAAAAAAAATAAATAGAAAATTATATTTAAAATATATTTTAGCTATTTTAAATACTAGATAATATTATTTAGTCTAGTAAATATACTAGCTATATTTTAAAGCTATATAAATTATATATTTAATAATTTTTTTAATATTATTTATACTATATACTTTGATAATATTATCATATTTCTTAAAAATAAGAAAAAATATAAAATATATATATACCTAGTTTTTAAAAAATTATACTAATATAAGCTATATATAAAAATTAATAAATATAATTTTTATACTGGGAAAAATTAGATTTTTTAGGTTTATTATTTTATTTATAGATATTTAAATGAAACCTAAATATATTAAGACTATTATAAAATAGCTAGTATTATAAAATACCTAAAAAGTTTTTTATTTTTAGGCTTTGCAAACTTTTATAGGTATTTTATTAAAGATTATAATATTATTATAGCTCTTATATCTAATCTTATTAAAAAAGATATAATATAAAGGTTCTTAATTATAAGTAAAGTATTTAGAATTTTTTAAAAACTATAAAAATACTTTGCTAAAAAGCTATTTTTATACTATTTTATATTAAGATTACTAATATACTTTTAAATAAATATATTAGGTTATATAATTATAGGAATAATATCCTAGCTATTTAAAAAAAATAAATAATATTTTATAATATTTTAGTTATACAAGTTATAAAATATTAAAATATAATATAAGATATATAATATAGAATTACTTATTATTATAAAATATTTCTATATCTAGTAGTATTACCTTAAAGGAAATCATATTCTATTAAAATACTCTCTAATTATATAAATTTTAAAATAGTTTATATTTATAAAAGTATTTACTAGATACAAAATATATTAGATAAAAAAGCTAGTAGAATTTAATTTTATTATTAAATACTATCTAGAGAAAAATAACCTAATAAATATATTAAGTTAATATATAAATTACCTTAAAAAGAAGAAAAATATAAAAAGAATATTATCTTTTAGTAACTACAAGAATAGCTTATAAATAAAACACAAAAAATTAAAAAATTAAAATTAAACCTTTATATAATATTAAATATAAAAATAGTATATAATAGCAAGATCAATATAAGTATTAAAAAGCTATTAAGAATTATATAAAAATATAATCCTAAAATATAAGAATTACTAAAGTATTTTTATAATATTATAGGAAAATATCTAATAATAGATTAGATACTAGAAAATAACTAGCTTATATAGTATAAAAATTATATATATATTCTAAATTCCCCTATATTTTATATAAAAATTATAAGCTTAAACTTTATAAACCTGCAAGATAGCTACTAATAAATAAAAAAATTAATTAAAGCTAAATATTATTAGCGTATTATAATTATACAAGTTATTAAATATATAAAAGAATACTATATTGATTAAAATATTACAATATATTGCTATAAACTATATAATTAACTTAAGCTATTATTTATAGTAATAGAACCTGTAAAATAAATTATTATTAACTTTATTACTAGCTTACCTCTTATAAATATAGAAAATAATATTTATAATATTATATTAGTTACTATAAATTAATTTATAAAGTATATATAGTATATTATATATAAGAAGACTATTACTATAATTAAACTTGTAGAATTATTAATATAATATATATTTATATATATTAGTATACTAAAAAATATTATTAATAATTAAGGAAGTATTTTTACTAGTATATTTTAGTTAATACTATATTAGTACCTTGGTATAAAGTACAAGCTTTTAACTACTTATTACTTGTAAATTAATAGCTAAACTAAGTACTAAAATTAGATACTTAATTATTACTTATATAGTTATATTATTTAGAACTAAAATAACTAGCTAAAATAGCTATTAATAGTATAATTAATATATAATTATATTTTAAAAAAGTCTATAAAATACTTTCTAGTAAAAATTATATTTAATTTAATACTATAGTTTTAGATTAATCTAGTACTATTAAAAAAAGAAAAAGAGTATAGAAAGAAAAAGCAACTAAAAATATATAAAAAATTAAAGAAGTATATATAAAAATATAAGAATATCTTAAAAAAACATGTAAAGCTATAAAGATTTAATATAATAAGAAATATAAAAATACAATATTTCTAATTAGAAACTATATTATACTTTATATAAAATATATTACCTTTATATATTTTAACTATAAACTTAACAAGACCTATCTAGGGCTATTTCTAGTACTTAATATATAGGGGAGGCAAGCTTATTAACTAGTATTATTACTACTAATATAAAAACTATATAATATATTTTATATATCTTTTCTAAAATTATATTATAGTAACTCTTAAAAGGTGCTATAGCTATGATTTATTCTTATTAATAATAATATAAAGTATATTATTAAGTAGATATTTAGCTATTATACTATTAAAAAGGATAGAATATTTTATAAAGTTAAATAGCTAGGCTAGAATAATAAGGAAGATATTATAGAAAAATTTTATAAGATAGTTAAAAATCTAGAGATACTTGAAAAATATAAAAAATATAAAAAGTATAAGAACCTGCAAGAAAGTAGTAATAAAAAAGACTAAAAAAGAAAATTTTTATATAAAAATATATTAAATTTTATTAAGAATAACTAAATAGTATAGTAGAAGTAATATCTAGTAGAAAACTTTTAATAAAATAAAGCTTAGCTATTTAATATTAGCTAGAAAATATAAATATAGGACTATATATTTAATAATTAATTATTCTAATATTTACTAGAGGCCTTATTATTAATACCTTTATATAGACATTTATAAAGCATGTTAAAAATCTTACTAGAATTAACTTCTAATAGGCCTGGAATATAATTCTTATATAAATATAAATAAAAGGATATAAAATAAAAAATCTATAGTATATTATAGTCTATAAAATACTTAGATAAAGAAAGAAATATTATTTAAAAAATTAAACTAGACATAAAAATACTATAACTAAAGCTATATCCTAAATAAATAAGATAAATATTACTTTTATATATAAAGTAAAAAGTAAAAATAATAATTTTATATTATAATTAACTTATATATAAATATAAAATATTTTACTATTTATTTTTATTAAATAAGCTTAATATATTTTTTTAGATACTAAAGTACTTATAGCAAACTTGGAGAAAAATAAGAATAGTATAATAATAGAAATAGAGGTAAAAGATAAATAATACTTCCAAGATAAAATAAGATTATTAGTAGTATAATATACTACAAGCAACTAGTACTCCTTAGCTGCTATTTTAGAAGGATTAGTATCTAATACTCTCTATAAATATACTTACTATATTTAATATAGTAGCTAGCTCTAGCTATAAGATATTTATAAATATAGTATAAAAATAGAAGAGAAAAACTTATAGTACTATAATTTAGAATCTTATAATACTAGGTATAATATTACTTGTAAGAGGGTTTTTCTAACTAAGTAGACTAAAAAGTAGTATATTCTAGTAAACAAGTACTAGTAATATATTTTTTATAATAAGATTTGTATAAATAACTATACTTATAAAAAGTAATAAAAGGGGACTATTATATAAAAGATATTTACTATATAATTAGCTTGTATATAAATATAAGACTAAATAAAAATAGTAGTATTAAAAAAATATTATAATATTAAAATAAAGTAATATTACAATAGGTATAAGCTAATATTATAAGCTATAATACTTATTAAAGTACTAAAATAAAGTAGTTCTTATATTAAAAAATATAGAAATATAGAAATCAAGTAAAAGCAAAAAGAAATAATAAAAAAATATTATAAAAAGTAAGGTAAGTAATAGTACTATTATAATATAATAATAAGAATACTTAATTAGAGCTATACCAAGTACCAAGAAGGCTTAATAGACTTAAAATAAGGTAATAAGACCTATAAAATTAAATAAAGTAATTAAAAAAAGCATGGGAAGGAATAAAATAAGAAGAATACTTATATTAGATATTTAATAATAACCTGGAGAGAAGAAGAAAAAGAGAAAAATATAATAAAGATTTAATATATTTTATAATACTTAAAATATACTTATAATAATATAGCTATAATATTAATATATAATATAATATAATACTATATAATATATAAACTATATAATTTTTATTATTATATAATTAATATTATACTATAATTATAATATATATAATACTACTATCTATAATAATATAAGAATACCTAGAATATAATAATAGTATAATAAGGGATTAAAAACTAATCTTTTATTATAGATTTGGCTATAAATAAAAGGCAAGAATATAATAAAATAGCTTGTAATATAATATTAGAAGATTATAAGGATATAATTATTTTAAAAGAGAGAAATAGTATTAGATCTTATATATTATAGTATTCTATAGAATGCTATATCAAGTAGCTTGATAGCTTAGGTAGTATACTAGTATTACTTGTAGTATTAAGCATGCTATTAAGCAAGCTTATCTAATATATAATATTCTAGTAGCACTACTAACCTCTAGAAAGGAGGCTAGTGATTAGTTCTAATAGCTATGCAATATTACCATGTTCCATGCATATTCTGCCTCATATTACTTATTTAGCGCACCTTATTCATACCTGCGTTACAAAATACTATAATATACTAATATATAGATATTTTAGTATTAACCAAACCTATAAATATATTAGATATAATTACTGCTTTTAAAATGTAAAAAAAAGTGTTAAAAGCTATATTAATAATTATAAAATTTACTTATAAAATAAAACTAGAAAACATATACTATATAAAAAATTATAAAACCTAAAAATCCTATAATAACAATAAAAATAGATTATAATTAATTTAATTAAACTACTACTAGAAGTATAACAAGAAAAAAAGTATAATTATTTTATAATAATTTTAGACTAATTAATAAAATATATTTATCTAAAGCTAATATAAACAACTATAATAATAAAAGAAATAATAACTATTTTTATTATTATAGTTATTATAAATTATAAAATACTAAAATATATTATATTAGATCAAGACAAGCTTTTTATATCTAAATTTTAAAAATTAATAATTAATATTATACAAATCAAATTATATATAACTGCCATGTACAAGTTATAATTAAATAAACAAACTAAAAAAATCAACTAAATAATTAAATAATACCTGTAATATTATATAAACTATATATAGGATAATTAGAAGAAGTAACTATCTATAACCTAGTTTATCTATAATAATTTTATTTATAATATAATAGAAATAATACCTTTTAAAATAAATTTTAAATATTTCCTAAACTTACATAGTAAACTAATCTAAAAAAGAACTAGTTATAGAAGAGGCTAGCTACTTTATATAAAAACTTAAAAAAATTTAAATATAACTTACCCAAGATTTTAAATTTATTAATCTTAAGATAAAACTTTATTATAATAAAAGATGCTAGAAGATACTAGATTTTAAAAAAAGAGAGAAAATATTTCTACTTTATAAAAATATTAAAACTAAATAACTAAGCTAGAAACTTGACTATATATAAATTAGACTATTTAAAATTATTAAAAAATTAGGACTTGTTAATTATTAATTAAAATTACCCAAATTTATAAGAAAGGTATATCTAGTATTTTATATATTACTATTAGAACTAGTACTAAAAAATACTAAAATTACTAATAATATTAAAATTAAAAAAGAAGAACAGGAATATAAAGTTAAAAAAATCCTGGACTATTAAAAAGTTAATAAATAATTATAATACCTTAAATAATAAAAGGGATATAATATCCTAGAGAGTACTTAAAAACCTATTAAAGACTTAACAGGCTATACCCAGAAGGTCTAGAAATACTACTAGTAATATCTAATATAAAAAAGTTAATATCCTGCTAGAAGGAGGATAGCAAGTTAATTATCTAAGTTAGGCTAGGATTATTTAATATAGTAGCAAGTTAAGTAGTAGCCTTATACTTGTTAGCAAGATACTCTAGCTTTTAGAGGTCTTTAGTACTAGAAAAATTCTTTATATCTAGATAATCTAGGATTTTAATATCATAAGCCAATATTTTTAAACCATATTCTCTTAAGAAATCTTATTACTTTTCTAAACAAGTAATCTTTTCTAAAAATTTAGTTACTTTTTAAGAATATTTTATAAATATTATATATACTACTAGTAGTTAGGACTAGAGCTTACCCTCCTACTACTCTAACTTATGCTATTTGTAATTAGAGTAAAAATATTATTTATAGTAACAGCCCTAAAAAGTATAATTTATATATTTTTAATTTTAAAAATCTATAAGAATAATAATACAAGCAAGACTATAAGAAAAACAAAATTTATAAGAAAGTTTGGAAGAATAGCTAATATATATAATCTAATTAGCCTGGCAAGCAAATTTATAATAATAATTATAGGGTATAGCAAGGCATTTTAAAATTAAAGAAAGGAAAGCAGGAAACTTATCTTAAAAGAAAAAGGAAGTCCATAATACTTATATTTTTATAGATAAAAGCTAAAAAAAAGGAAGATAGTATTATAACCCATGCTAGAGTAGTAAAATATTATACTAGCTACAATATTATCAAGATAGAACTATTATCAGGCTTACTATAATAAGATAAATAATTAATATCATAGTAATCTAGGTACTAAAAACCCTATAGCTAATAGCCTATATATTATAAAATATAAATTTTGGGGCAAAGTCTATTCTAATAATATAATTAATAAAATAGCCTATATAGACAATAATTATTATTACCAAGAGTTACTATATAGTCTTCAAGTATAATAGAAAAACCATGGTTTGGAAACTATAGCTATTATATAACTACTAGGGCCTGCTACTAGAATAGAAGAAATATAAATTGTTATAAGGAAGAATTTTAAATTATCCTAGGGATATAGTAAATAAAGTTATACTAGTAAGAGGCCATATAATTATATACTATCTATTAATAGTAGGAGAATAGTATACAGGCTAATGCAACCTGATTAATTATACCATCTAGTATACTATCTTGAGGGTAGGAAAATGATAGGAACCAGGGAATACTTAACTTAAGGATGCTTATTACTACTATATCTAGCTTTCCTATCTTTATAATTAATACTCTTGTTATCAAAGTACTAGTAATTCTATTACTGTTATCCTAGAGTAACCTATTTAAAGGTTTTTATAAAGCAACATGTTTAGTACTTACTCTACAGGCTATAGTATATATATTATAGGCTAGCCCTGCCCTTTTACCTTAATTTTAACCCAACTATAACAAGTCTTCATACTTGTTGGGTATGATCGTACCAGGAAAGCCAAGTCAATCCAAACCCTTCAGAAGTTCCGTGTGAGAGCCCGGGGTTAGAAGTGCATGAGAGGTCGTCACTTTGATAACAACTACTAGTATTATAACTAGTACTATAGGTATTACTAATATTTAATTCTTATATATAACGTATTTCCCAACCGAGCGGATCACCCAACCGAGCGGATCACCTCCTCGATTTCGGTCGCGCTTTTAGAACTTGAATCGATTCTCAACCACCAACCAACGCCAATATAGATTAAAATTAGGTAACTAAAGGAGCAGGATATCTAGTTCTAATATGGCCCTGAATATTATAGTTTGAACAGGTTAGTAGAGCGCGTCTTGGCGCCTTAGAAGGTTGAGCTATAGATATTGTTAAAGACCCCCCTACCTTACATTCTTGATCATTTCTCAACACTATAAGGTCCCTACCTTCTTGTATCGATAGGCCTTTATTATTAGGTATCTAGTGTTTAGACTGGCGCCTTTTCTGTCTTGCCTTCTCATTTTCTATATAGAGCTTGTAGTTTTCCTGGGCTAGATAGGTAGTATTATATAGAGCTATCTTGCAGCCTTTTAGAACTTGCTATAAGGCTATTTTTAAAGGTGTTAAAGGACTTTAAGAACTATTTTTAAGTAATTTTTTAAGTAAAAATGCTTTTTTCTATAGCTAGTAAACTATATAAGATGTTGCTAGTATTAAAGAGCTTATAGAGCCCCTATCATGGCTTTTAGGTAGAGTTAATGTAGCAAGCATAATATTCAACCTATCAAGAACTTGCTTGGGGTTAAATAGCTATATACTAGCTATAGCAAAGCTACTTTAAATATTTTAAGGTATAAAAATAGTTATACAGGCCATAGGATAGGCCTTTAGGAAGTCGAATTTGTTAATATAGTAGAACCCTAAGCGCATTCTTAATTCAACTAAACCACTATATATAGACTTTAAAGGACCAAAGTAACCAACATCAAGAGGCTATAAAAGATATAATAAATAAGAAGGCATGCAAATAGCTATAATATTATTTTTACTATAGATTTTATTAAAAACAGGTATAAGATAACTTCTATAGCCATCTAATATAAGCAATTAATATTAGCTAACTATATGGCTACTAGTTGCAGGAATAAAGATCTTTTAAAGCTACTAGAGGCCTATCTTATCTATAGTCTAACTATTAGAACTTAATTTAATTCTCTAGTCTATTAGCAAGGCAAGTTTTTTATACCATTTTTTAATATAAATCTTTCCTTTAAAAATAATGCATGTAGAAACTAACCATCCTATTAAATTAATACTTTCAATTATTATTACCCACTCGCAATTCCCAGGTTGAATAAGGTGAGGTTTTCCAGGCATCTAAGATCTAGTAACTACCTTAGTAGTTACTATTTAACCTATAGCAAAGCTAGTTTTGTTAAAATTATAGATATTTTTATCTAATATACTATATTTAATCTAGACCTGCTAGAGTTGCTCAAACCACCTTTTTATAACTTTAGGATTCTTGCATTTGGCTTGATTATAATTATACTTCCTTATATATTAAGATTGGACTTCTTTATAGTATTAAATAAGGTTTGTAACCTAGTTCTTTCTAATAGATATAGATAGAGTTGCTATATCTACTTGCAGGATAAGATTAGCTATTTTATAGACCTGTATGTGCCTTAGGGAGACTTTATATATATCCTAAGATACTATCTAATTAATTAAATAGTCTTTTTAAAGCTAAGAAAGCCTGTGGCTATTTACACGGAGTTTTATATGAAAAAATTAATCCTAAAGTTATTTGTTAAGTATTATATAGGGAACTTCAAAAGCCCTTACTGCATAATAAATACCCTGAATTTTAGACTTTTTTAAAGCTTTGATAGCAAGTTGGATCCTACCCTCTTGCTCAACTAATTTTTGACAACTTTAACGCGCTTTTGGTGGCATGGTGGTGGTTTGAATTTGACGTGTTGAATGGCGCGTTGAAAATCGAGGAGGTGATCTGCTTGGTTGGGTGATCCGCTTGGTTGGGAAATACGTTAGCTCTATTACAAGTCCTACTACTAGTCTAATTATAAATACTATATTCTTATTTACTTTAAACCTATAAAATTTAAGACTACAATAAATAAATTAAACTTATAAAAATTAGACTTTTCTACCTAAATATCCCTAGGAGGGATAACAAGTTTAAAAAAAATATAACCTCCTATTAGAATATACATACCCCTAGAAATTATTTATAATAAAAATATAAATAAAAAGTTTATTAAGAATTTTTATAATACTAGATAAACTATTTTTATAAAAAAGCTAGTATTTAATAAAACAATAAAATTAATAGTTTACTATATATAGGCCTAATATATTGAAATAATATTAAAGATTAGTATTAAATATTAGCCTATTAATTTAAAAAATTACTAAATTAAATATATAAATAACTTTTTCATATAAAGCATATAATATATAATATTGGAAATAATAAATCCTTATTAATATATATATTATTTATTATTATATTTCACTAGTAATATAGAGAAATTAATAAATTCTTATAAACTTATAATATATAGTAAAATCTTAACTTGTATTTATAAAAGTTTATTAATAAACTACATAAAAGTATAATAATTTAAGAATTTATTAGTCTTTTAAATTATGCATAGCTTAACTAGTTTAATAAATTCTACACCCCTAAAAATAATAAAAAAATACTATTTTAAAAAGAAAAAGGCTTATTTAAAATAAACTGTATTAATAATAGCTTATAATTTAGTAGATATTTATCTAGAAATAATTATGATTAATTTTTTACTTTTTTTTAAAATATAAAAGCTAATAGCTTTTTTACTAGGGATTAACAAAACTAATACCTAGCTTAGTAATATTTTAATATTAATACCAACTAAAATAGACTAAATTAACTAGTTAACTATAATAATTATAGTTTTAATATCTAGAAATAAAAAAATAATAAAAACTTACTTTAATCCTATTAGAATTAATAGCTAGCAAGAATATATTATAAAAAAAAAATTTGTCAGAGAATCGGACATTGACAGCCAATAGATTCTACTGTGCCGCAGCTCTGCGCCGCGACGCTAAGGAATAATAATAGGCCGATCCGATCATGCCGGTATGGAATGTACGGGATGATGACCATACGAAGTGTCAAAGAGAACATGCCGCCATGGGCATGATGGGCATGACGGTCATCCCGGACATCCTCAGGAGAGCATGATGGGCATGATTTAAAGAGCTATATAAGGACTGTCATTACCTGTACCTAGGAAGTTTTGTTTACTGTCTGTTGTTAACCAGATTGACAATACCATATTGTTTACTGATCTGAACCCCAAGCATCTGCCTCTTTCTATACTCGTTTGACCCTTAACGATTATACTCCCTTCATTTACTTCCAGAATACCCTTAGGTTCCTACCTTTGGAAGGATCGGCGGACCTAATCTAACAAAATTAATAATAAGAATAATACTCTAGCTAAATAACATAATATAAACTATAAATTAAGGACTATTATAATAATAACAATATTAAGAAAAAAATAATTATATTAAAAATTAAGATAACTAAATATAACATTTTTATTATAAAAGCTATTTTACTTTTAATATTAAATTATATACTTATTTTAATTAATATATTAAACATGATAGACCTAAATTATATTATAATAATTATTTAAATATTCCGATAATAAAAAGTAAACTAGCTCTCCTGCTAGCTATCTTAGATCTTATATATAAATATTAGAAGTATATAATTTTGAAATTAATTTTTTATTAATAGGATTATAAATAATAATATATTATAATTCTAACAGCTTGATAACACTTATTAGTTCTATTACAATATCTATTTTATATATAAATCCTAAAATACCCTATATTATTCTAAATAAAGGTATTACTAGTAGACTTAGTATAACTAAATTTGTAAAAATTAATATTTACTTACTAGGAAAATAGAAAAATAATAAAATAATATTTATATTTATTAATTATAAAGCTTATTTAGTAGATAAACTATAACCTAATATACTAATAAATATTAGTATATTAGTATTACATAGTATTGTCCTTGGTTTCTTAACTAGATTTTAATACTTATATTATATTATTTATTATTTCTATAAAATTATATTACTAATAATAATTATAGAGAGTCTATTTTTTTAATAAAATTAATATTTAACTTAAGTTCTCTATTATCTTGCTAATATATATAAATAATAAAGAATTTTTTCCAATAGACAAGAATTTTATATTTAAATTAAAAAAATAAAAAGTAGTTATCTTATTTACTAATCTTATTAATATAAATTTTTCCTATATTCTTATAATAAACCATATAAATATTATTATATAACTTTTTAAATATATATATATGTTAAGGGTCGATAAGGAATTAGCCAGGTAGGGAACAGATACTCGATTATCAAGGTAAAACAAGACTAAACCTTGCCCTCCATCTTTTATAAAGGATTTGAACCTTAATAGCTATAAAATTGCTTAATATAACCTTAGGTTATTAATATTATAATAATAAAATAGAGATACTAAGCTCTAATGGCATGCCAAGACTAATTCTATCTTAATAAATAACTAAACCTATAATAAATTATCTCTACTATATAGGACTAACCTAATCCTAGGATTAGCTTTAATATTAATAAGTATAGTAATTTTGTTATTATATATTAAATATTATAATTATTACTACTATTTTATACTAGAAGAGTAGATAAGAAAATTATCTATTTCTGACTATATTATAGGCAAGTAATTAGTATTAAAATATAGTTTTAACAAGTCTATTATAATAATATAAAAGCAAGCTTATAAAATTAAAGTACTTATTAATCTACTTTTTATTTATTAATAGTAATAGCTTTTATATATATAGTAATACAGATAATATACTTTTATTATAATACTATCCTAGTTTAGTATCTCCTTGTTATTATACTTTACTTTATTATAAATATGTTTTAAAAAATCTAACGTATTTCCCGACCGAACAGTCAACCCGACCAAGCAGTCAACCACCTCGATTTCAGTCGCGCTTTTAGAACTTGAATCAATTCCCAACCACCAACCAACACCAATATAGATTAAAATTAGGTAACTAAAGGTATAGGATATCTAGTTCTATTATAGCCCTGAATACCATAATTTAAATACCTTTATAGAGCATGTCTTGGTATCTTAGAAGGTTAAGCTATAGATATTATTAAAGACCTCTTTATCTCATATTCTTGATTATTTCTTAATATTATAAGGTCTTTATCTTCCTGTACTAATAGGCCTCTATTATTAGGTATCTAGTATTTAGATTAATACTTTTTTTGCCTTGCCTTCTTGTTTTCCATGTGGAGCTTGTGGTTTTCCTATACTAGATAGATAGTATTATATAGAGCTATCTTATAACCCTTTAAAACTTGCTATAAAGCTATTTTTAAAAATATTAAAGAACTTTAAGAACTATTTTTAAGTAATTTTTTAAGTAAAAATACTTTTATCTATAGTTAATAAACTATATAAGATATTACTAGTATTAAGAAGCTTATAAAAGTCTTATTAGAGCTATTAGATAGAGTTAGTATAGCAAGTATAATATTTAACCTATTAAGGACTTGCTAGGAATTAAATAGCTATATACTAGCTATAGTAAAGCTATTTTAAATATTTTAAGATATAAAAATAGTTATACAGGCTATAAGATAGGCTTTTAGAAAGCCTAATTTATTAATATAGTACAATCCTAAGTATATTCTTGATTTAACTAAGCTATTATATACATGCTTTAATAGACTAAAACAACCAATATCTAGTAGCTGCAAGAAATGTAATAAATAAGGAAATATATAAATAAGTATAATATTATTATTAGTACATGTTTTATTAAAGGTAGGTATAAGATAACTTTTATAACTATCTAATATAAGTAATTAATATTAACCTATTATATAGCTACTAGTTATAGGAATAAAAACCTTTTAAAACTATTAAAGGCCTATCTTATTTATAGCCTAGCTATTAAAACTTAATTTAATTTTTTAATTAACTAGTAAGGCAAGTTTTTTATACTATCTTTTAATATAAACCTTTCCTTTAAAGATAATACATGTAAAAACTAACTATTTTATAAAATTAATATTTTTAATTATTATTACCTACTTATAATTCCTAGATTAAATAAAATAAGGTTTTCTAGGTATCTAGAACCTAGTAAATATCTTAATAATTACTATTTAATCTATAGCAAAGCTAGTTTTATTAAAATTATAGATATTTTTATATAAGATATTATATTCTAATTAAACCTGCTATAATTACTTAAACTACCTTTTTATAATCCTAGGATTCTTATATTTAGCTTAATTATAATTATACTTCCTTGTATATTAAGATTAAACTTTCTTATAGTATTAAATAAGGCCTGTAACCTAGTTCTTTTTAACAGGTCTATATAGGATTATTATATCTACTTGCAAGATAAAATTAGCTATTTTTTAAATCTGCATATATTTTAAAGAAACTTTATAAATATTCTAAGATACTATCTAGTTAATTAAATAGTCTTCCTAAATTTAAGAAAGCCTATAACTATTTATATGAAATTCTAAGTAAAATAGTTATCTATTAAGTTATTTATAAAATATTATATAAAAAATATTAAAAGCCTTTGCTATTTAATAAATACTTTAAATTTTAGAGTTTTTTAAAACTTGAATTATAAGTTAAATCCTGCCCTCCTGCTCTACCAAGTTTCAAGGATTTTAACATATTTTTGGTGGCATAGTGGAGGTTTAAATTTAACATGTTGAATAGCGCGTTGAAAATTGGTATAGTTGACCACTCAGTCGGGTTGACTGTTCAGGCGGGAAATACGTTATTCTTGCTTAACTATTAGTAATAATATATATATCTATATATATATAGTCCCATATCTATTTTATTCTTTCTTTTCTTGCATGTTAGTAGTCTTATTTTATAATATAATTTATTTAATTTATTTTTATTTATATATTATTCCTTGTTTATTCTTGTTTTTTATATTTTTATAACTTCTATTCTTATATATAACTCTTTTTTTATTTTTATAATACCTAATTATTAATATCTTATAGCTAATATAGTTATATATTTTAAATATTTTTTCTATTTTTATTATTTTTAGACTACCTTATATATATATAATCTTAATAATAATAAGCTATTTAAGATTAGCTATTAGCTTAATATTATAGTATTAATTTTTATATCTAGTATTTATAAAAGAACTTTTATTATAATAGTATAACTAGTCTCTAAAGGTTCGTGTTTTAGTATAGTAATAAGATTAGATAGGTATAACGTAATTCCCCACCGAACCGCCAACCCCACCAAACCGCCAACGTCTGTATCCCATATTAAATGGCCATTTTTAATAGTTGAATATCTCAATAACCAAGCTTCTAGAGGTGTTATAACTTATATATAATGCTTAATAGTATATAACATATAGATATATATAGGTAATAACCTATCTATCCTTATATTTTCAAGGGTAATATAAATTACACCTGTATTTTTGGTAATTTTAATTATTTAAATATAATTAGGATAATATAAAGGTGTGGGGGGTATAAAATAGATATTTTATTAGTTTTAAAGTATATATACTAAATTATATTCATTTTATCCCTCTAAATTATGTGGTTGTTGAGATATTCAACTATTAAAAATGGCCATTTAATATGGGATACAGATGTTGGCGGCTCGGTAGGGTTGGCGATTCAGTGGGGAATTACGTTAGGCTCTAGCTAGGATTATTAATAACTTTTTTAATTTTACTCTAGTATTATAGTTTTATAAGAAATTTTAAACTACTAAAAATAATACTAGTATTATAAGGTAGGATTATAATATATTACTCTTGATATTACTAGCTATTTATAATTTTACTATTATTCTTATATCTATTCTTACTAGATACTATTAAAAATATAATTTAACCTAGTCATAAAAAACAGGTAAATCTAGTCTTCTTTAATTTAATAGATTAGTAGCTAATTATAATTAAGATAAAATATATTAGGTATATTAGTATTTTATTATCTTATATTCTATAATTATCTAGTTTTATAGGAACAAGAAGATAGCTAGTATTAAGTATTTAAAAAAATTTAATAATTATTTTTTGTTAGTATTAGATAAAATCTAATTAGTAGTATAAGTCTTTATATATATATAAATAGTATCTTAGTAGTATTCTATAGCTTCCTATTAGTTAACTAAATTAGATGTTTTTTCCTTTTATTTTAATAGAACTTTTTTAATAATTTTTAGGGTATTAGTCATGTTAGTAGTAGATATTTATTAATTACATTTTAATAACTAGCCTTTCTATTTTATAAAATAATATATTTTACTATTAATTTTAATCCTATCCTCTTAACCTCCTATTTTTTATTATTTTCAAGCTTGGGTATAGTTAATAAATTATTAACTTTTCTTGCTAGGATTCTAGTAGTAAGATATAGAAAAAATTATAAATTTAAAAATATTAATATAGGAGACTAAATCAATATACTTAAGATTCTACTTTATTTAATACCTAAAACAATCTAATAAAGATAGGTACTAATTTAGTACTTAAAACTTTTAGCTTCAAGTTCTAGGTTAATAGTTTAATAAGGCTTTTTAGGTTAAATTCTATTTATTTATAGTATTTATTATATACAGTATTTAAAACAATATTTAATACTTTTTTACTATTATTTTGTTAATAATTTATATAATTCTTAAAATTTCTTAATTTAGTTTTTTACTATTAGAATCTCCTTTATTTTAGGATTATCCTTAATCTAGTAATAAAAATTAGGGGAATATTTTATAAAAGTTTCATAAAAACTAAAACTAATAATAAAATTAGAAGTACTATTACAAGTAAATTAGGCTAATATTAATAATTTTAGCCAGGTTAATGTAATTCCCTACTATACCACCAACATCTATATCCCATATTAAATGGCCATTTTTAATAGTTAAATATCTCAACAACCAAGCTTCTAGAGGTGTTATAACTTATATATAATACTTAATAGTATATAATATATAGATATATAGGGGTAATAACCTATCTATTCTTATATTTTCAAGGGTAATATAAATTACACCTGTATTTTTGGTAATTTTAATTATTTAAATGTAATTAGGATAATATAAAGGTTTGGGGGGTATAAAATAGATATTTTATTAGTTTTAGAGCATATATACTAAATTATATTCATTTAACCCTCTAAATTATATGGTTGTTGAGATATTCAACTCCTAAAAATGGCCATTTAATATGGGATACAGACGTTGGCGGTACGGTAGGGTTGGCGGTTCGGTGGGGAATTACGTTATTTAGTTAGTATTAATAAGTATTATAGGTACTTCTTAAGAACTTAATTAACTTGTTTTATTTAGCTATTAGTTTATAGATAGAATATAGTTAATAAATAAAGTTTTATATAATAATTGTATATAATTTTTAACTACTAATTACTTATAAACACTAAATTATAGTCTAAAATAATACCTTTAAAAGGTCTATAATAAAGATTAACTTGTTAATAAATAGCTTGATAAATTTTATAGCCTTTATAATTATAGATACTAGTATAAATATGGATTATTTTATAAAATAATTAATAAAAAAAATAATAGGGTCTACTATTTTATAATTATAAATAACTAGTAGTAGTCCTATAATAAAATCTATTAATAATTTCTAGAAGGGCTAGTCTAAGATTAGTAGTAGTTATAATTTCTTATATAATTTCTATTTTAGTATTACGGTTCTATTATATATAATATAGCTTTATATATAATTAGTTATATATATCTATATATTCTTCTAGTAAAACTTTTATTTAATTAATTATTTTATATAATTCTTACTAAAATAGCTAGCTAGTAGGTTATTATAATATAATTTAAGAATCTTCTATTTTAAAGTTCTGTTTAAAAGGATAAATACTTGCTTTTTGTAATAAAAAAGGCCTTAGTAATTAATAAACTAAAATAGTAAATAAAAAATATCTTACTAGATATTATTTTTTTAGTATTATATCTCTTGGTTTTTGGCTTGGGATTATTTAATTAATTCTTATAATTTTACTAATTTTGTTTTAGAATAAATATTTTTATAGTAATAAACTTTTTATACTATTATATAATTAATAAAATAGTTAGATTTAAGATCCATCTAGATAACCTAGTTAGCTAATTCTATACTAAGGCTTCCTATTTTTAATATTATACAAGTATTAAGCCTAGGATTCTTTTATACTAGTGTCTTGTCAAGCTTAAACTAGGTTTTCTTTTTAGTTACATCTTTAATAATTAAAGATAAAATATTTATTATCTAGTATTAAATTAGGGCTAGTAGTTCTACTTTAAGTATTTTTTAAAATAATCCTAAATTTAGAAATAGCTTTAACAGGATATTTATAAGATTTAATTTCCTCCTCTAGTATTTTATTATAAAATTAAATAATATAAAATATAGATACTATTATACCTGCCTTTTATTTAAAGTAATCTCTTAGGATTATTATATATAGTTAACAAGGAAATTCTGCTTAGAAGACATAATAAACTATTATAAAGGAATTTAAAGGAAAACAAAGACTTATCTTGGGATAATAGGGAATATACACTACTTATACTTTTATAAATAAAAGCTGAAAGAGGGGGAGATAGTATTATAACCCATGTTAGGTGGTAAAAATATTATGCCAGGCACAATATTACTAAGGTAGAAATATTATTATCTAATAATATTTCTTTTATACTTATTTTACTAATACTTACTATTATAACGTATTTCCCCACTGAACTGCCAACCCCACCAAACTGCCAACTGCCTTGATTTTCAACGCGCTGTTCAACATGTTGAATTCAAACCTCTACTATGCCACTAAAAGTATGTTAAAATCCTTAAAACTTGGTGGAGCAAGAGGGTAGAATCTAACTTGCTATTTAAGTTTTAAAAAAGTCCAAAATTTAAAGTATTTACCATGTATTAAAGGCTTTTAATATTTCCTGTATAATATTTTGTGAATAACTTGATAGTTAACTATTTTAATTAGAACTCTATATAAATAGCTATAGACTTTTTTAAACTTAAGAAAACTATTTAGTTAACTAGATAGTATCTTAGGATATATGTAGAGTTCCTCTAAAGTATATATAGGTTTAGAAAATAGCTAATCTTATTTTATAAATAGATATAATAACTTTATTTATATTTATTAGAAAAAACTAGGTTATATACCTTATTTAATACTATAAAAAAGTCTAATCTTAATATATAAGAAGGTATAATTATAATCAAGCTAAATATAAGAATCTAAAGGTTATAAAAGGGTAGTTTAAGTAACTCTAGCAGGTCTAACTAAAATATAATATTTTAAATAAAAATATCTATAACTTTAATAAAACTAGCTTTATTATAGGTTAAATAGTAACTATTAAGGTAGTTACTAGATCTTAGATACTTAGAAAATCTTATCTTATTTAATCTAGGAATTATAAATAGGTAATAATAATTAAAAATATTAATTTAAAAGAGTAGTTGGTTCCTATATGTATTATCTTTAAAGGAAAGGTTTATATTAAGGGATAGTATAAAAAACTTGCCTTACTAATAAATTAGAGGATTAAATTAAGTCCTAATAGCTAGATTATAGATAAGATAGGCCTCTAGTAATTTTAAAAGATTTTTATTCCTGTAACTAGTAGCTATATAATTAGTTAATATTAATTGCTTATATTAGATAGCTATAGAAATTATCTTATACCTGCCTTTAATAAAATCTATAATAAAAATAATATTATAGCTATTTACATGCTTTTTTATTTATTATATTTTCTATAATCTCTTAATATTAGTTGCTTTAAGCCTTTGAAATCTATATATAGTAGTTTAGTTAAATTAAGAATATATTAGGATTCTACTATATTAATAAATTTGATTTCCTAAAAGTATATCCTATAGCCTGTATAACCATTTTTATACCTTAAAATATTTAAAATAGCTTTACTATAGCTAGTATATAGCTATTTAATCTCTAGCAAGTCCTTAATAGATTAAATATTATGCTTATTATACTAACTCTACCTAGAAGCTATAATAGGGCATCTACAAGCTTCTTGATACTAGCAATATCTTATATAGTTTACTAGCTATAAAAAAAGTATTTTTGCTTAAAAAATTGCTTAAAAATAGTTCTTAAAGCCTTCTAATACCTTTAAACATAGTACTACAACAAGTTCTAAAAGATTGCAAGATAGCTCTATATAATACTACCTATCTAGCCTAGGAAAACCACAAGCTCTATATAGAAAACAAGAAGGCAAGGTAGAAAAGGCGTTAATCTAAATACCAGATACCTAATAATAGAGGCCTATTGATACAGAAAGGTAGAGATCTCATGATATTAAGAAATAATCAAGAACATGAGGCAGGGGGGTCTTTAATAATATCTGCAGGTCAACCTTTTAAAGTGCCAAGACATGCTCTACCAACATGTTTAAATTGTAATACTTAGGGCCATAAAAGAACTAGATATCCCGTACCTTTAGATACCTAATTTTAATTAATATTGGCGTTGGTTGGTGGTTGATAATCACTTCAAGTTCTAAAAGCGCGTTAAAAATCGAGGCGGTTGGCGGTTCGGTGGGGTTGGCGGTTCGGTGGGGAAATACGTTAATTATAATAAAATTATTATTATAATAATTTTAAAGAAGCTTTAGTATTACTATCTTATATTAATACTAGTATTAGATAGATAATAACTAGCCTATTTATTTTATTATATAGTAAAAGTTACTAAGATTAATATCTATAAACTAGGGTAGAGAACACATGATTATATATTATTTAATATACTATTAATAGTAGAAGAATAGTATACAAGCTAATATATCCTAATTAGATATACTATCTAGTATATTATTAAGGGTAGGAAAATAGTAGGGGCTAGAAGAATATTTAAGGATACTTATTATTACTATACCTAGCTTTTCTATTTTTATAATTAATACTACTATTATTAAAGTACTAGTAATTTTATTACTATTTTTATAAAGTAACTTATTTAATACTTATTTTATAAGCTATAGTATATATACTATAGACTAGCTGTCACGGCGCAGGCTATATAGGTGCGATCCAGGCAGATCAGACCATCGGGTCTGATCATAGTGACCTTTTGGTCCAGTTGGGAACACGTTGCCTGGATCACGTGGTATTCTCACACTAGCCCTGCCCTTTTACCTTGACTTTAACCTAACTATAATAAGTCCTTATACTTGTTGGACATGATTACACCAGGTAAGACAAGTTAATCCAAATTCTTTGGAAGTCCTGCGTGAGAGCCCGGGGTTAGAAGCGCACAAGAGGTCATTGCTTTGATAACAACTTAATTATTAAGATAAAACAAGACTAAATCTTGCCCTTTATCTTTCCTGGAAGATTTAATCCTTAATAACTATAGAATTGCTTAATATAACCTCAGGTTATTAATATTATAATAACAAAATAGAGATACTAAGCTCTGATAGCGTGCCGAGACCAACTCTACCTTGACAGACAACCAAACCCATGACAATTTAATAAAAAGCATGCTAAAGACTATAGCCTAATTCTACTTGCTTGGTAAGCAACTTTAGGCTATACAAGATCTTTAAGAAAGGTCATGGGTAGAGCTAGAGGTAGTCCTCTATAGTAGCAAGCAACTTGCTGTCAGAGAAACGGAGATCAATAGCCAATGAATCTGATGTGCTGCAGCGTCATGTTAAGATGCTAAGGAATAATAATATGCTAACCTAGTTATATCAGGCAATATAATACTAGGGCTAATCCAAATCATGGTAATATTAGGTAATCTAATATAATTAGATATAATAGAGCAGGTGTTTTAATATAAGTATTATACAATACTTAAAGATACTATAAAATTAGATATATAAAGACTATTATTACCTATATTTAGAAAGTTTTATTCTCTATCTATTATTAACTAGATTAATAATATACTTATTATTTACTAATTACTTTAGTTATCTACCTTTTTTTATACTTTATTTAATCCCTAATAATTTATATTCTCTTTATCCTATTAAGAATATCCTTAGATATTCTCCTATAAATTAATTAGTAGATCCTAATCTAATAATAATAAACTCTTAATTAAGTAAAGAGAAGTATCTACTATTAATATAATAGGAGATAGTAGTATTTCTAGGAACCTAGTAGCTACTACTTTTAGGGAATCTATTAACGTATTTCCCAACCGAACGGTTAACCCGACCGAGCTGTCAACCTCTGTATCCCATATTAAATGGCCATTTTAAGAGTTGAATATCTCAACAACCACATAATTTAGAGGGATAAAATCAATATAATTAGGTATATTATACTAAAACTAATAAAATATTTATTTTATACCTTCCAAGCCTTTATACTATCCCAATTATATTCAAATAATTAAAATTACCAAAAATACAGGTATAATTTATATTACCTTTAAAAATATAAGGTTAGGCAGGTTGTTACCCCTATATATCTATATATTATATATCTCCAAGCCTTATATACAAGCCACAACTCCTCTAGGAGCTTGGTTGTTGAGATATTTGACTTGAAAAAATGGCCATTTAATATGGGAAACAGAGGTTGACTGCTCGGTCGGGTTAACCGTTCGGTTGGGAAATACGTTATTATTTAAAAACTTATTAACTCCAAAAAGATTATATAATTAGGTAATATAGTTAACTTTTTATTAAACAAAGTTAGTATACTATAGTTATTTAAGAATATTAAAATAAATAAACTAAAATTATTTAAAAATAAGCAAGTAATCCTAAAAAATTATCTAACTATAATAGATATGTACCTCTATATTAATAACCTAGGAAATATACTTAAATCTAATAAGATTATATTTATTACTTCTTACTTTAGGGAACCTATATTTAGCTAGTTTAAATCTTATATATATAATTATTAAAAAAATTATAATACTAGAGAAAGCCTATAACTAATATAATCTTTAATAAGTATAAAGCTTTTAAGAAATAGCTTAAGCAAGTATTTAGAAACTAGAATACTATAAAGTTATTAAAAATTAAATCTACTTATTATATTAAGAAAAAATAACTTATAAAAAATATAACGTATTTCCCAACCGAGCGGATCACCCAACCAAGTGGATCACCTCCTCGATTTTCAACGCGCTATTTAACACGTTGAATTCAAACTACTACTATGCCACCAAAAGCGCGTCAAAGTTATCAAAAATTGGTTGAGCAAGAGGGTAGGATCCAACTTGCTATTAAAGCTTTAAAAAAGTCTAAAATTTAGGGTATTTATTATGCAGCAAGAGCTTTTGAAGTTTCTTATATAATACTTAACAAATAATTTTAGGGTTAACTTTTTCGCGTAGAACTCCGTGCAAATAGCCACAGGCTTTTTTAGCTTCAAAAAGACTATTTAGTTAATTAAATAGTATCTTAGGATATATATAAAGTCCTTTTAAGGCACGCGCAGGTCTATAAGATAGCTAATTTTATCCTGCAAGTAGATATAGCAACTCTATCTATATTTATTAGAAAGAACTAGGTCACAAACCTTATTTAATACCATGAAGAAGTCCAATCTTAATATATAAGGAAGTATAATTATAATCAAGCCAAATATAAGAATCCTAAGGTTATAAAGGGGTGGTTTAAGCAACTCTAGCAGGTCTAGATTAAATATAGCATATTAGATAAAGATATCTATAATTTTAATAAAACTGGTTTTGCTATAGGTTAAATAGCAACTACTAAGGTAGTTACTAGATCTTAGATATCTAGAAAACCTTACCTTATTCAACCTGGGAATTGTGAGTGGGTAATAATAATTGAAAGTATCAATTTAATAGGATGGTTAGTTTCTACATGCATTATCTTTAAAGGAAAGGTTTATATTAAGGGATAGTATAAAGAACTTGCCTTGCCAATAGACTAGAGGATTAAATTAAGTCCTAATAGTTGGACTATAGATAAGATAGGCCTCTAGTAGCTTTAAAAGGTCTTTATTCCTGCAACTAGCAGCTGTATAGTTGGCTAATATTAATTGCTTATATTAGACAGCTATAGAAGTTATCTTATACCTGCCTTTGACAAAATCTATAGTAAAAATAATATTATAGCTATTTACATGCCTTTTTATTTATTATATCTTCTATAGCCTCTTAATATTAGTTACTTTGGTCCTTTGAAGTCTATATATAGTAGTTTAGTTAAATTAAGAATATACTTAGGGTTCTACTATATTAATAAATTCAATTTCCTAAAGGCCTATCCCATGGCCTGTATAACTATTTTTATACCTTAAAATATTTAAAGCAGCTTTGCTGCAGCTAGTATATAGCTATTTGACCCCAAGCAAGTTCTTGATAGGTTGAATATCATGCTTGCTATACTAACTCTACCTAAAAGCCGTGATAGGGGCTTTATAAGCTCCTTAATGCTAGTAATATCTTATATAGTTCACCAGCTATAGAAAAAAACATTTTTGCTTAAAAAATTGCTTAAAAATAGTTCTTAAAGTCCTCTAATACCTTTGAAAATGGCCTTATAGCAAGTTCTAAAAAGCTGCAAGATAGCTCTATATAATGCTGCCTATCTAGCCTAGGAAAACCACAAGCTCCACATGGAAAATAAGAAGGCGAGGTAGAAAAGGCGCCAGTCTAAACGCTAGATACCTAATAATGAAGGCCTATCGATACAGGAAGGTAGGGACCTCATAGTGTTGAGAAATGATCAAGAACATGAGGTAGGGGGGTCTTCAACAATATCTGCAGCTCAACCTTCTGAGGCGCCAAGACGCGCTCTACCAACCTGTTCAAACTGTAATATTCAGGGCCATATTAGAACTAGATGTCCTGCTCCTTTAGTTACCTAATTTTAATCTATATCGGTGTTGGTTGGTGGTTGAGAATCGATTCAAGTTCTAAAAGCGCGACCGAAATCGAGGAGGTGATCCGCTCGGTTGGGTGATCCGCTTGGTTGGGAAATACGTTACTATAAAGTTCTACTAGATTATATCTAATCTAATATAGAATAATAATATATTTAAGTCTATTTATTACAAGGGATTAAAAGCAAGGACTAAAAATATACTTGTACTAATTAATAATAAGCCTAAAAGCCTAAACAAGCTTATTAATTAAGTATCTAAAGTTAAGACTTGATATACTAAATAATAGCTTAAGAAATAGCAATAAAAGAAATTATTTAATTATTAAAAATAATAATAAAACAAGAATAGGAATATTAAAATATAGATAAATACTACTATTAATAAAATATAATAAAATAACTAGAATAGCAAAGGAAAAAAGAAGTTTAATAAGAAATATTTTAAATATAATAAACCTGGATATATTATAAGAAATTACTATATTAAAAAGAATCAAGAACTAGCTACCTATAATTTATAAATAAATATTATATAAATAATTTATAAAACTCAAGTTAATACTACTAGAATAACAACTAAACTAATAAAATAGGAATAGTAATTAGCATACATGATTAAAAATATTAATACTGCCTATATACCTGTTAATATAGGAGATAATATAATTATTACTTTAAGATTAAACAAGCTATATAAAGAATAGCAAGAAATATAAAAAGATTAGCTAACTTAGTTATAAACATAAAGAATAATAAGAAAATAAAAAAATAGAAAAAGGGGATATTATAAACTATAAAAAAAAATAGGTACTAAATACTAAGAAATAGAAAAAATATTTACTAGACTTTAAAGAAAGGTTAGCTTAGATATTATATAATACTAATAAATTACTTATAAAGGAAACATGTATTTAGAAATATAAATATTATTATAATATTTACTAGTATAAATCTAATAATATAGATAATAAATAATATTATTAAGTAAAAAAAACACAAGATAATAATAATAAGATCTCTTTTTTAACTAATAAGTTTTATATATAGTTAATAGTTTAGAATACTAATAAAATAGTAATAACTTAATATAAGACTTGCAAAATATAAATAAAAACTTTATAAGAAGCTAAAAACTATAAAATTAGTAACTTTTTAAAAAATAAATCTTGTACTTACATGCTACTAAAAATAATATATTAAAAATAGTCTAGAAAAATATAGCAAGATTATATTATAAAATATAAATAATATAAAGACTAGATATTTTTATCATGTCTAGAATATAAAAAAGAATATAAATAAATAGTAGAAGAATTTAAATAAATATTAAATTTAAGAGGAACATGCTTTTATAATAATTAGATTAAATATATATAAAACTGCCTATATAATTATTACCTAACTCTTA
>NW_027263648.1:0-27215 GCF_044049455.1 Aspergillus lucknowensis | reverse complement strand
ATTTTAGTTGTTTTATTAAGTTTTACTAATAATAATATTTATTTATATTTTAATATTTCTATTCTTATCTTATTATTATTTTTAATAATTAAATAATTTCTTTTATTACTACTTCTTAAGCTATTATTTAGTATATTAAATCTTAATTTTAGATATTTAATTAATAAGCTTGTTTAGGCTTTTAGGCTTATTATTAATTAGTACAAGCATATTTTTAGTTCTTGTTTTTAATCTCTTATAATAGATAGACTTGAATATATTATCTTCTTATATTAGATTAGATATAATCTAGTAGAATTTTATAATATATTTTTTATAAATTATCTTTTTTTAGTATAATAAATAAATCTAATTTTTAGTAACTTTTATAGTATTCTAGTTTTTAAATACTTGTTTAAACTATTTTTTAAAAGCTTTATATTTATTAAAGATTATATTAATTATAAGTTTTCTTTAGTATTATAGTTTTTTCTAATAATTATATATATAAGGTTTAAACTAGTTAAATATAGGTTTTTTAAGGTAAGAAATAGTAAATATAATCTTATTAAACTTGGGTATATTTCCTAGATTATTAATATAAAGGTATATATCTATTATAGTTAGATAACTTTTTAAAATGACTTGCTTATCTTTAAATAGTTTAGATTTATTTATTTTAATATTTTTAAATAACTATAATATACTTACTTAGTTTAACAAAAAATTAACTATATTACCTAACTATATAATTTTCTTAAAGTTTATTAGTTCTCTAGTTATAACTAACTCTCTTAAAGTACTAGTAATTAAGTTTTTAGAAATACTACTATCTCCTACTATATTAATAATAAATATTTCTCTTTACTTAATTAAGAGTTTATTATTATTAGATTAGGGTCTACTAATTAATCTATAAAAAAATACCTAAAAATATTCTTGATAGGGTAAAGAGAATATAAAATATTTAGGAGTTAAATAAAATATAAAAAGAGGCAGATAATTAAAGGTAATTAGTAAATAATAGGTATATTATTAATCTAGTTAATAATAGATAGTAAACAAAACATCTAGGTATAAGTAATAATAGTCCTTATATATCCTAGCCTATTATATCCTCCTTATACTTGTATTATACCATGACCCTAATATAATTATATCTTTAATATATTCCTTTATACTTATAGTATGCTTGTAGTCCTAATTTGCTCTAGTATTATATTACCTAATATAACTAGATTAGTTTATTATTATTCCTTAGTATTATGGCACAGAGCTGCAGCACAGCAAGATCTATTGGCTGTCAATGCCCGATTCTCTGACACAGGGCATCTAGTTCTATTATAGCCCTAAGTACTATCTATAATTTGAATATTTTAGTAGACTATGTCTTGGTGCTGTAGAAGTTTGACCTGCAGAACTACTCTGTCATGGGTTCTGTTGCGCAACATCACTCCTTCTCCTGTTGTTCTGCTCTTCTTGTTTGACCCCGTGTATTGTAGCGCTATATAAGTGCCACGTATGGAGGTGTGCACCAAAAGTTTAGGCCGCGCTAGTAAGAAAGGGATATATCACTATTTTAATTTACTAGTAATTTTTATAGTAACTATAATACTAGTTTATTCTAAGATCCTAATATCTTGGTAGACCCTGTGTATTACAGTACTGTATATAGCACCATGTAGATGTCAGAGAAACGGAGATTGGCAGCCAATGAATCTGATGTGCCACAGCGTCATGATTGAGACGCTAAGGAATAACAATATGCCAACCTGGTCATACTATATAATATGATACTAGGACTAATCTAAATTATAATAGTATCAGGCAATCTAATATAATTAGATATAATAGAGCAGGTATTCTAATATAAATATTATATAGTACTGTTATGAACCCTCAGCCTACAGTCAGCAGAGCGGAGTCACAAGGCAGAAAATCAAGGCTAGGGAGCCTTGGGCCACAGACCAGCTACCAAGAGCCACTTTGGATTTAAATCCAACCCTAACAACAAACTAATAAACCTAAGTATTGCCTGACTCCAAGACAAGAACAAGCAATACTACAAGAATATAACCCGTGGACCACACGCCTATACAGACAACAATTACTATTACAGGGAAATACCGCGTATCCTCCAAGTACAACAGAAAGACCATGGTTTAAAACCATGGCCACTATGTAACTACTATAGCCTACCACAGGAATAAAAGAAATAGGAATTATTACAAGGGAGAATTTTAAATTGCTCTAAGGACATGGCAAATAGAGTTACCCTAGTAAAAGACCATATAACTATATACCATCTAGTATACTATCTTAAGGGTAGGAAAATAGTATACAGGACCTGGCAACCCAATTAGATATACTATCTAGTATACTATCTCAAGGGTAAGAAAATAGTAGGAACTTGGGAATACTTAAAAATACTTATTACCACTATATCTAGCTTTTCTATCTTTATAATTAATACTACTATTATTCTAGAATAACCTGTTTTAAGGATCTTTGCAAAGCAACTTGTCTAATACTTACTTTATAGGCTATAATATATATACTATAGGCTAGCCCTGCCCTTTTACCATAACTTCTACCCAACTATAATAAGTCCCTATACTTGTTGGACGTGATCGCACTAGATAAGACAAGTCAATCCAAATCCTCTGGAAGTCCTGTATAAGAGCCCGGGGTTAGAAGCACACAAGAGGTCATTACTTTAATAATAAATTAATCACCAGTCAGTACAAGTTATACCTTGGATTGACTTAAAGCCACTATTATAATATCTCAATGCCAGCACCAAGTTACCACGCCCCCTAAGAATAAAACCCTGCAAGAGACTATTACCAGAATGCAGGCACAACTTAACAAATAGACTGGAGTTATTAACCAAGTTACTAGTAACCTAAACCAGTAAAGCAATACACCTAAAGACAATAAAACTTCCAAGAAGCATTAAGAGATGCTAGAGCAGCTCTAGGACTATATTCTCATGCTTGAAACCAAACTTAGGGCCAAGGCCTTAAAAGTCAAGGCACCTAAACTATTTGATAGCACCTAGACTGAGCTACACTTCTTCCTCACATAGATACAGACTTTTATTAATATTAATTGGGATAAGTTGGCCACTAAGGCTAACAAGATCATGTTTGCATCCACTTACCTCACCAGAAAAGCATATAAATAGTTCAAGCCATTCGTGAGAGAATGGCAGGAAGCTGATAGGGACAAGCTAGCTAACAACACTAAATAGTTATTCACGAGCTACAGCCATTTCAAGGAACAACTTACTTATATGTTTGGAGACATCGACAAGACCTGCAATACCAAAAGACAAATTAGAAAGATATGCCAGTCCAGAAGGGACATAGGCATACTCATCTTGGAGTTCCAACAAATCACATCATACCTAACATGGGAAGATAATGCTTTTATATACCACTTTAAGAGGGCCCTAGATTACAACATCCAGGAGAAGATGGCATTTCTACCTAGACCTAATACCCTGGTAGGAATATACAACCTAGCATCTAGGATAGGGAACCAGCTTAGAGAGCTAAGGGAATAACAAGGCCAATAGAACCATGGGGGATATTATTCTGGAAGAAATCGGGGTGGATACAATAGCTATCGTGCCAATAATAGCTAATAATCCTAGACTAGACCTTAGGGAAATAGCAATCTATACAGACCTTAATCTATAGACTTGGACGCAATAATCTCCAAGGCAGAACAAGATTATTGCCAGAAGGAGAATCTGTGCTTCTCCTGCGGTAAACTAGGTCATAAGATAGCCAACTGCAAGAAGCAGAAATAGCATGGCTAGAGACCCCAAAAAGGAGCTAGACAATATTAATTAAGGGCCATGCAGGCAGTCGCGATGCTAAACACAACTAGGGAGTGGGATGATGATGCCAGCGAGGCACCTACTATAACTAATAATTCCCTGGAAGAGGCTAAGAGAGCCTTAGCTCAGGATAAGCGCGCTACAATTATTAATAATACCCAGGATGCCACTAGAAGAAGGCAAAACGCGCCTCTAGTAGCCTAGAATAAACTTGGACGAAACACTAGAAGACAAGATCCAAACCTTGCGCTAAACCTGCCAGGGGTAATAGCCATGCTACTTGGAAACATGGGAATAGATATCAAAAGGTGTGTCAAGTAAATCGCCAATATTACTAGCAAGATATATAAAAAAGAGAAATTGCTCAAGGCAATTGGAGAAATACATACAAACATTAAAAAGTCAATCAAGCAGCTAGATAGAATCCTCCAAAAAGAATTGCTGCACCAGCTAAAACATTAGCTTAGTGCTATAATTTCGCGAACTAATAAAGAAGAAGCTAAGAGGACAGGTGGGTTCTACCATGATAAAACTACTAATAACAAGCTAGTTTAAGAGGGAGAGCACAGCAACTTTCCTGTAATCATATAGAAAGTCAACCTGCTTGATAAACAATACAGGACACAGCTAGAAGGCCTCGAACCTAGAGAGAAAGGACCTAGCAGTGGGTTTATAACCCTAGAAGAAAAAGCCCCACAAGAAAATAATGCTAAAGAATGCAAACCATATTAACATTAGCCATGGGCCACTAGGCTACACGAGAATAAATAATATTAGAGATAACAACTTAAGTCTTTGAAGACTGGCAAAGACAAGCTTGCCTATTAGACAGATAATATTATTATGGCTGTGTAGAAAGACCCTTGAAAACTTACTAAAAGCTTGAAAGATTTCTTTAATTAGTACCTATATCAGGACCTAACATGTTGGGAAAGAACCAAGGATTATTAGTAAAAGCATATTAAAACTTGTGACAAGCACCTAGAAACCTGTACTATTTACAGAAGGAACAATAGTAACTACCACTTACAACTATATAAACTATCTAACAAGCAGTCCCAGGAATCTAGAAGATATTTATCATGCTAGCAGGATTGGTATAAATATATTAATACCAACGCATAGTATCCTAGGCACAATAATATACTATAGCTAACATGCTATAACTCATACTATACATACTATAAGAATACTAAGCAAATCACATGCTACTAGTTGAAGCAACCAAGGATAATTAACCAGAACAACTTGTGTCCATGCTAAAAAAAGCAATACTCATGCAAGTTATACCAGCAATACCCAGAGCATGGGATATACTATTAGATAGCTTGCTATAAGGATTACTATATTATATACTACCAGGCCAAGCTTGGAAACTACTTTCTATACCCAAGACAAGGGGAACAGGCACTAAAATAGGAAGAACAGTACCTCGCAACTACCAAGACTCGGGTAGGAAGGCACTTTACCTAACTTGCTAAAGTATAAGGAAGGCAAGCCTATATCTTGATTAACTTAGGAGCTATAGGAAACTATATTAGCCCAAGTTTCGTGGAAAAACTAGGGATTAGAAGTATTTAAAAAGAAATACTAATACCTATAGCAGGACTAAACAGGGAAAACCTGGGAAATGCCTTGTTAATAATTAAGTTAGGACCTCTGCCTGTTATAGTAAAGAAGAGGACTTTTAAACTAAGTTTTAATATTACATCCTTGGGCAAGTATAATATAGTATTGGGGATCCTATAGCTTGAGAATCTCAACCTAGATATTAACTAGATCAAGAGGGAGATCTAATAGAGAAATAACAAACAGCCTAAGAAGCAAAAAAGACTAGAAGGGGCTAGTACCCTATAGCATGCTTATATAGCAAAGTATAAGACCAAGCAATCCACGGGGGGATTAAAGACTAGTAACCAATCTATAGGTACTAAGGGTCTAGTAGAATAAATTATTGCAGCAATATCAAGACTATTAGGAAGGACATAGCTAATAAACTTACCTGGTTAGGCTACTAGCAATATTACAAACAGTAAAATTATTATGAATAGTAAAGGAGCGAGGCCTTAGGGGATACTGGCCACAAGTAACTAGACCTATAAGGAACCAACCATCCTGGATAAGTATAGTTAATTCCAGGACATGTTCTAATAGCCTGACAAACCAGAGTTACTACCTTATGGGCCTCACAATTACACTATACCTATTAAGAAAGATGTGGAATTGAACTACAAACAGATTCTACTACTAAATAACCAAGAATCCAAAGTATTGAAGGAATATATTAACAACCAACTTGAGAAAGGAAACATCTAGTCTTTATACTTATTAATAAGGCATGGAGTCCTATTTATACCAAAAAAAGACAGAAATAACTGACCATGTATCAACTTCCAACCACTTAATAACATGACCATCAAGGACCAGTACCTGCTACCCTTAATTTAGGAAATCCAAGATAAAATCCAAGGGGCAGCATGGTTTACCAAGTTTAATATTACTAACACCTACTACCGCATTAGAATTGCGAAAGGAGAAGAATAGAAAATAGCATTTTAAACAAAATTTAGCTTTTATAAATACCTAGTAATGCTATTTAGGCTTACTAACACACTACTAATATTTTAAAGGTTTATCAACAAAGTACTAAAGCCCGAAGACAAAAAAGATAAAGAAGAGGAAGTAGATAACAGGGAGAACTTATCTTAATTAATAAATAAATTCATGCTTGTATACCTCGATAATATATTAATCTTCTTGAAAGACAGGAAATAGCATGTAAAGCATGTTAAGCAAGTCCTTAAAAAAATAAGGAAAGCCAAACTATAGTACAAACTTAAAAAATATAAATTCCATGTCCAAGAAACTAAGTTCCTGGGCTACTAGATTACTATAAACAGGCTAAAACCCAAAGCCTCTAAAGTAATGGCTATCAGGGAATAGCCTATGCTAAAGAACCTAAAGAAACTGTAATAGTTTCTAGGACTCTTAAACTACTATTGAAGATATATTAATCAATATGCATTCTATATAGCACCTTTATTTAAGCTACTTTAAAAAGAACAAGCATATAAATAGACAAAAAAATAATAGAAAACTTTTGATACTATAAAAAAAGCCATCATAATAGTACTAGTCATGCTATAATATAACCCAGAGCTACCTATAATACTAGAAACTAATATATTAGACTATGCTATTGGAGCAAGAATAACTTAGTCAGGACCTAACAGCAAGCCAAGACTAGTAAGATTTTAGTTAAGAAAACTAACAGGACCAGAAATAAATTATAATATCTATAATAAAGAACTGCTGGCTATTATAGTAGTATTTAAATATTAGAAAGTCTACTTGCAAGAAGTAAGGTATACTATTACTATAAAGTCTAACTACAAAAACCTTACCTACTTTATAACAACTAAAGAATTAACAAGAAGATAGGCGAGATAGGCAGAGCTACTCTTATAATATAACTACCAAATTAAGTACTATAAAGGCATGGAAAATAGCTAAGCTAATACTCTTAGTAGATAACCAGATTACAAGGACAAGACTAGGGAACCTTGACTAGTAATTCTAAGAAAAAACAAGGATAGAATACTTAGGAATAATCTAATAATCCTAGCAGCTACTATACAGTTATCAGGTACTATAATTAACATAATTAAGAAAGCCATAAAGGAGGACAAGCTAATATAACAAGTCCTTGTATCCATGCTAGAAGTACTAGAAAAGAACAGGATCCTCTAAATCAAAGGACTTATCTATATTCTACCAATACTTGTTCCACGAGTTATTAAAGAACATCACGACACACTAGCACATGGATATTTTAGTATAGATTAAACATGCAAACATATTAGACGCAACTACTACTTCTAGAACATGAGAAAGAGGATTAAAAGCTATATTAACAACTATAAAGTATACCTGTAAGATAAACTAAAAAGGCATGCACCATACAAAAAACTACAAAACCTAGAAGTTCTATAACAACCATAGAAATAGATTATAGTCAACTTTATTAGACTATTACTAGAGGCATAACAAGGAAAAGGAAAATATAATTACCTCGCGGTAATCTTAGACTAACTAATAAAATATATTTACTTGCAACTAACATAAACAAACATAATAGCAAAAAAAATAGCAACTATTTTTGTTAATATAATTATCATAAATTATAGAACACTAAAATATATTATATTAGATCAAGATAAATTATTCACATCCAAGTTTTAGAAATTGGTAACTAATATTATAGGAATCAAACTATACATAACTACCATATATAGACTACAATTAAACAGGCAAACTAAGAGAGTTAACTAGATAATTAAGCAATACCTACAACACTACATGAACTATATATAAGATAACTAGAAAAAGCAACTACCTATAGCTTAGTTTGCATATAATAACTTAATCTATAATACAACTAGAATAACACCTTTTAAAGTAAATTATAGATATCACCCAAACTTGCATGGTAAACCAATCCAAAAAGAATTAGTCATAAAAGAAGCTAATTACTTCATACAGAAACTCAAGGGAATCCAAACACAACTCACCTAGGATCTTAAGTTTGTCAACCTTAAAATAAAGCTTTACTATAATAAAAGGCGCCAGGAGGCACCAGACTTTAAAAAAAGGGGGAAAGCATTCCTACTCTATAGAAACATCAAAACTAAACAACCAAGCCAGAAACTCAACCATGTACAAATTAGACTATTTAAAATTGACAAGAAATTAGGACTAGTCAACTATTAATTAAAGCTATCTAAATCTATAAAGAAGATATATCTAGTATTTCACATATTGCTATTAGAACCAGCACCCAAGAATGCTAAAATTGCTAACAATATTAAAATTAAAAAAGAGGAACAAAAGTACAAAGTTAAAAAAATCCTGGACTACTAGAAGGTTAGTAGATAATTATAATACCTTATATAGTAGAAAGGATACAATACCTTAGAAAACACTTGGAAACCTATTAAGAACTTGACAGGCTATGCCTAGAAGGTCTAGAAATACTACTAGCAGCATCTAGCATGGAAAAGTTAATATTCTACTAGAAGGATAGAGACCCAATCATCTAAGTTAGACTAGGATTGTTTAATATAGTAGCAAGTTGAATAGTAACCTTATACTTATTAGCAAGGCGCTCTAGCTCTTGAAAATTCTTAGTAGTTAAAAAATCCTCCTTATCTAACTAATCCATTATAGTTGTATTATAATCTAATATCCTCAACCCATGCTCTCTAAGAAACCTCTCTTGTTTTTGCAATCGAAGGATCTTGGACATAGCCTCTTGCATTTTTTAAGAGTATTCTAGCCATAAGTACTAGGCCTCCTCCAAATTGGCAGATACTTTTGCTTAATCTTATTCAAGATTATTCTACTACTTTTTAATATAAAATTATTTTTTGTATTTCTAACCATGACAAGTGCATGATACATAGTTTTAGCTTTTTGAATCTATTATACAAACCATGCCATGCAAGAAATAATATTTACAGGGGTTATTAACAGGGATACTATTAATAGAAATCTATTTAGACTAATAAAGATAATTAGCAAGGCAATTCTACTTAGGAGGCATAGTAAACCATCACAAAGAAAATTTAAGAAAACAAGAGACTTACCAAGATAACAGGGAAATCTACACTATTTATATTTTCACGGACGAAAACTAAAAGAGGAGGAGATGGTATTATAAACCCTTAGCCTATAATCAGCAGAGTAGAGTTATAAGGCAGAAAATCAAGGCTAGGGAGCCTTGGGCCACAGACCAGCTACTAAAAGCTACTTTAGATTTAAATCCAACCCTAACAATAAACCAATAAACCTAAGCATTACCCAACTCCAAGATAAGAACAAGTAATACTACAAGAATATAACCCGCGGACTATATACCCACACAAACAACAATTACTATTATAGAGAAATACTATATATCCTCCAAGTATAATAGAAAGACCATGGTTTGAAACTATAGCTACTATATAACTACTATAACCTACTACAAGAATAAAGGAAATAGGAATTGTTACAAGGGAGAATTTTAAATTGCTCCAAGAATACAGCAAACAAAGTCACCCTAGTAAAAGACCACGTGACTATATACTATCTAGTATACTATCTTAAGGGTAGGAAAATAGTATACAGGACCTGGCAACCTAATTAGATATACCATCTAGTATACTATCTTAAGGGTAGGAAAATAGTAGGAACTTGGGAATACTTAAAGACACTTATTACTACTATATCTAGCTTTCCTATCTTTATAATTAATACTACTATTATTCTAGAGTAACTTATTCTAAGGATCTTTACAAAGCAACTCGTCTAGTACTTACTCTATAGGCTATAATATATATACTATAGGCTAGCCCTGCCTTTTTACTACAACTTCTACCTGACTATAACAAGTCTCTATACTTGTTGGACGTGATCGCACCAGGTAAGACAAGTCAATCCGAATCCTCCAGAAGTCCCGTGTGAGAGCCCGGGGTTAGAAGCGCATGAGAGGTCGTTGCTTCGATAACAAGTACTCAAGGATACTATAAGAATAGATATATAAGGACTATTATTACCTATACCTAGAAGTTTTAATTACTATTTATTATTACTAGATTGACAATATATCTATTGTTTACCAATCACTTTTGGTCATCTACCTCTTTCTCTACTTTATTTAATCCCAAATATTCTATATTCTCTTCATCCTATCAAGAATATCCTTAGGCGTTCTCCTACGGATTGATCAGCGGACCCTAATCTAACACTCTTTTTATATTTTATTTGACCTCAACAATCTATATCTTTTTCTCCTGTCAAGAATATCCCTAGGTATTCTCCTATAAATTAATTGGCGGACCCTTGTTAGATTTAGGGTCCACCAATCAATCCAAAGGAGAACACCTAAGGATATTCTTGACAGGATAAAGAGAATATAGATTATTGGAGTCAAACAAAGTATAGAAAGAGATAGATAACTAAAGTAATTAGTAAATAATAGGTATATTATCAATCTAGTTAATAATAAATAAAGAATAAAACTTCTAAGTATAGATAATAATAGTCCTTATATTTTTATTATTATTATAGCTATTATATCCCTTAGCTATATTAGCTATATTTATTATTATACTTATTATAGTTTATAGCTTGGATAGCTATAATTATATTTCTTAGTATTATATTAATACATCTGTATTACTATAATTTGGTTTGCACAACATGTCCCTGTTAACATCGTGGCAGGCTGCTGTGGCACACCAGATTCATTGGCTGCTAATGCTTAAGTTTCCTGACAATAGGCTATAAATGGTATCCCTATTTATTTTAATATTAACATAACGTCTAATTTTATAAAGATAAGGGATGGTACTAGAAACTTTAATAAAAATAGAAAGTTTATACTAATTAAAAGCTTTAAAACTACAAAATTATATAATAAGGTAGTACTAAAGTTTATAATAGATAAAAAAAGATACTTATTATTTTACTTAATATTATAGCAGCTTAATTATTTAAGTAGTATTTATAATACTATAAATATAACTTAATAGCATGCTGTATTTTTTATAAAATATGTCCTGCCCTATTTTCTTCCAAGCTTTTAAATATAGATTTTAAAATATTCTATAACTAGGTTAAATCTAAGAATATTAATAACAAGAATACTCCTATAGATTAGTAATAAGAGATAGCCTAAACAATAAGATTATAAAAAGATCTAGATAGAATCCTTATACTTAAATTAAATCTTAAATTAGGGCATAACTTAAAAGCCCCAATTTTACTTAATATAATCTACTAGTTTTACTAACTGAAATTAGCTATTAATAAGCTTATAAAAAGGCTATATTAAAATAAGAACTTGCTAACTTTTAAATAATTTAGTAATTTTAATAATAAATTAGATAATAATAATAATAATAATATTTTCATATTTCCTAAAAAACTAGAGATATAGTTATAATAGTGTTAGATTTAGGGTCCGCCAATCAATCTGTAGGAGAACGTCTAAGGATATTCTTAATAGTGTTAGATTAGGTCCGCCGATCCTTCCAAAGGTAGGAACCTAAGGGTATTCTGGAAGTAAATGAAGGGAGTATAGTCGTTAAAGGGTCAAACAAATATAGAAAGAGGCAGATGCTTGGAGTTCAGATTGGTAAACAATATGGTATTATCAATCTAGTTTATAATAGATAGAGAATAAAACTTCTAGATACAGGTAATAACAGTCCTTATATAACCCCCTTGAATAATACCTATCATGCTCTTTCTCTTTGACAAGCATGCTGGTGCTTATCCTTGTCATGCTCTTTCTCTTTAACAAGCATGATTATAGTCTTGATTAGCCCTAGTGTTATATTATCTAATACAACTGGGTTAGTATATTATTATTCCTTAGCATTATAACGCAGAGCTGCAGCATAGCGGAATTTATTGGCTGTTAATATCTAATTCTCTAATAATCCCCCTCTTTCAAGGTCTTTGTCCCCAAAGATATAATAAGTAGTGCTTTTCCTAGGTAAGTTCAGTTGCAACTTATCCTGTTTTTTTTTCTGTTTAATATCTTGGTGCTAACCTCGCGATACCTTCAAGTTCCAGCATGCAAAAGCGGGATCTTAAACAAAAGGTTGAAGAGAGCGGGTTCATAATGGTCACACCTTGCATCTGATGCTCTTAGCTAAATAAATCTTGCATGAAATCTGAAAATTCAACTTGTTATAAGGAGTGTATTTGGTTGTGTTGAAAATATATTAAGTTGGAGCTGTCTTTTATTAATAGCAAGTGGAAATATTTGATTATAGTATAGCAGGAGATTTAAAAGAGGGAAATAAAGATTTAAGATAAAATCCAAGTGTTACAGGACTCCCTTGCCAAACTTCTAGCTTGGTTATATTATTTTTAGAAGCAAGAAGACCTCCTTTGCAAGCGGGCTGGTGACTTTATTACTCGTGATATAAAAGAAATTGAAGAATTAGAAAAATTAGAAGAAGAGAAGTATAAATAAAAGGAAATCAAAGAGGCATAACAAGTGTTGGTTATTTTAATCAAAACCTTGCAGGCCTTTGTCGCCCAGGCTACTAATACTTTCTTATTACCTTTCTTGGAGGACTTTTCCTTTGACTAGTTTGTTGCTAGAATTCTAGAATCTTCTTAGAGTAATTAAGGTACCTGATTAGTTCCTAAGAGTTTTCCTTAGGTAGGTAGCCTTTCTATTTAACAAGATACTAAATCTAACCTTTCTCTATTTGTTAGTCCAGGATTCTTTTAACTTTATACTCTTTATTAACCTTAATTACTTTGTTATTAGTATTTTCTGGATTTTTTGTTAGTTCAAGTAATAAAATATAGAATACTAGGTAAACTTGTATTCTTACTAGTAGTATTAAATAGTAGTTATTATTTACAAGTTTCTTTTTGATTTTAAATAGTCTATATTTTATAATATTAAGTTTGTTACTTGGTTGTTTACTCTTAATATTAAAATTCTTTTTTTCTATTGTTTATTATAGTAGGTAAACTTTTTCTTCCTTCTAAAGTTATAGCATGTTCTTATGCTTCTTGTTATAGTAGAACTTTATTTTTTTTTCTATTTATTTAATATTATTAGTTATAGATTAGTATAATACCTTTATATAAGCAACATGTATTAATACTATATTTAATTATTCTTTAGCTAGTAGTATTTCTTAATATATTCTAGGATTTCTCCCAAGGTTTATATAATAAGATATAATACTTGTTATTATATTTTTTGTATTATTAATTATAAATTAAGCTATAAGCAATAATTCTATCTAATTATCTTGGTTCTAGTCTATATAGTATTATAGATATTATTTAATTAATTAAATTATTCTTTCTATTTGTCTATCTATTTGTTAATAGTTAGTAGTAGATATATCCTATCTTATTCTACATGCTTCTATAAATATTTTCTAAAACTTTAATATAAATAGCTTGTCTTGGTTAAAAGTTATTTATCTTAGTAATCTAGTCTAAATAAATACTTTCTATAGTATTAAATATACTAACTTTTCTATAGTTATATCCTTCTATATTAGTTTAATAATTATATACTTTATATATTTATATATAACTATAATTATATCTATATACATGATCTCTATAATAGGATTTTTTAATAGTAGTAATTTTTAGATAAAATTAACTATAATACTTTTTTAAAGTTTTGTTAGAATCTTTAGTATTTATATCTTGCTATATAGTTAATATTATAATTACTTATTCTTATTATATTTATTATATTATATAATATAGTCCTATACTCTTTTATATATTTATAAAAAATAGTATACTTGTTAAATTTTTTCTATTATTTTCTTAATCTCTTAGTATCCTTTAGATAGCAGGTTATAGTACTTTTAAATTACTTCCCTAACTATTTTATTAGATACTATAATTATTCTATTCTATAGTATTACTTTATTATTTTTTTTAATATTACTTGTATTAAATTTCTAGATCTAGATTATTCTATCTTTTTTTTATTCTTTCTTAAGTTATACAAGAAACTTGTAGTTATTTATTATAACTACTACTACTAGTTATATATCTTGGTTAAATCATAACCTATCTTTATTAATCTTTAGCATGTTTATCTCTAGGTTCTTGATATTAGTTATATAATTAGGGTTTCTGCTTAGTATATCTATTATAATATTTTTCTTGCTATTAATATACTTAATCCTAAATTAGTATTATAAAAGTTCTTAAGCCTATTATACTTGCTATTCTTTAAGTTCTTTTATTATTATAAAGAATATTAAATTCTTATAATCTATTTAAATAATTATTTTATATTTTACTTCCTACAAGTAATATTTTTAATACTTGAATCCTTTAATAATTATAAGTATCTCTTGGTTATAAGTATTATAATTTTTCTTGGCTTGGATTAGCTTTTTTAAGTAAAATAAAATAGGTTATAATTTTTTATTATTATTTTTTTACTTAAGAATTATTTTTATTCCTTCTTTTAATACATTTATTTTTATATAGTTTTGTTGTTCTAGGTTATATAATTATAGGATTAGTACTTTTTTAACTATTTTTTTAACTAAATCTATTAATTCTTGCTTTTTTTATCCCTAGATAAATAGTATATTATCTCTAAGTAGTTCTATTATAGATTACAAGTTCTATATATATTAGTAGAGATATTCCTGTATATATCCTAATATTTCTAGGAATCCTTAAACTCTTTTCTTGTTGGTTAGCATAGGCTAGTTTAATATTATATTAACTTTTTCTTATAGTATCTACTATTCTTCTAGTATAAACTTTATATCTAGATATTTAATTTTAGTAGTATTAAATTTGTATTTCTTAATACTAAGTATAAGTCTAGCTTCTATTATTATTATTATAACTTCTTGCATATATTTCTTGTGCTCTTCTAGGTTCTATAAGTAGATAATTATATTATTAAAGTAGATAGCAATAGTTTTATTTAAGTATTGTTATAGTATATGGATTATGAACCTAGTAAATTCTATAGGTAATTATATAAGTCCTATAGGTACAATTACCTATTAGTATAACCCCAAATCTATTAGAAAGACTATTAGATATTAATCTTCTTTTTATAGTAGGATATTATAGTATCCTTATTAGATATTAAATATAGTTATAATTTTTACTTCTTATAGCAGGTCTTTTTTTTATCCTATATATAGTACTTTATTAATATCTTTAATTATAAGATTATTTAGTTATTAAAAATCAAGGACAAGTTACTCCTTGCTATCTTTCTTGGGCATAAATATAGGTCTAGTTAAGCATAGCAAATCCAATTCTTTAATATATCTAGCAGTATAGAATTTCTTAATAAATTCTTGTTCTAATTTTAGCTCTTCTAGCAATTTCCTAAACTATTAAGCTTGCCTTAGCTTTACTCCTTTAACTAGTAGTATTTTTGCTTTATAATATATATTATATCCTAGTAGTTAATAATCTAGTTTTATAAATAGCTTAATAAACTTGTAGTATTTCTTTAGTAATAGTTTCTTGATTTTAGCAAGTTTAGCTTTATAAATTTCTTTTAGTTTTAGCCTAGAATATCTATTCTCTTAGAGTTAGATACCTATTCTATTATTTCTAGTTATTTGTTTACTTAATATTTTATATATCCTCTTTATTATTACTAATAGTTTAGTCTTTATTTTAAAGGCTACTATTATCTTTTAGTCCTTATTATTAGAAAGTATCCCTAATTCTCCTCTAATACTATAAGCTTAAATATTATAGTCTTGTTTTTCTATAACTAATTAGTATCTATTAATTATAACTTTTCCTTCTTCCTAACTAATACTTAATTCATGCTTTACCAGCCAAGGTATCCTAATAACCATATTATATTAACTTTTGTCTATTAGCATAATTCTAAATATTAATTTTTTGATATATATTCCTAAATTTATTTAGATTGCTTCTATTTTTATCTTAAGCTTGTTATATAATAACTTTTCTCCAAATCTAATAATTTATACTTGATTTCTAGTTAGTTTAGACTTGATTTTATAATACTTGGCAAATTTAGGTCCCATAAATTCTATTATTGCTCCCAAGTTTATTAAAATCCTTGTACTATATCTATTAATTATTATAAGTATAACTAGTAATATCTAGTTTTTAATTATATAGAGCTAAACCTCTAATTAATATTTCTTATACTATTTTTGTTTTTCTTTATAATAGCAATTTTTATTATATAGTATTACTAGTTATCCCTTAGAATAGTAGATATATCTTTTAATCTTATAGTTATATATTATTAAGTTATAATAATATAGGTATCCTTTGCTTGTAAAAGCATAATTATAATCTTCCTTTATAAAGTAATTATAGTCTAGTTTATCTAATATACTTGGTTTTTATAAATACTATTTATATTCTTGCTTTGCATGAATATATCTTTTGTAAAAGTTATTATAATAAAATATCTAATTAATATTTTGGTATAGTATTCCTCCTATAGTTAGATAATAATTATATAGGTAGTTTTATATATATCTAATTTATTTATTATAAAAGCATGTCTCTTATAAGTTTAATATCTGTTTAAATTCTTCTACTATCTATTTTTGTACTTTTCTATATTTAGGGTATGGTAGAAATATCTAGTCTTTATATTATTTATATTTTATAATATAATCTTGCTATATTTTCCTAGACTATTCCTAATATATTGCTTGTAGTAGTATACAAGTACAGGGTTTATCTTTTAAGAAATTACTAATTTTATAATTTTTATCTTCTTATAGGGTTTCTATCTATATTTTATAAGTCTTATACTAAATTATTGCTATTTTATTAGTATTCTAAACTATTAACTATCTATAAAACTTGTTAGTTAAAGAAGAGATCTTATTATTATTATCTTGTTCTTTTTTTGCTAAATAATATTATTAATTATTTATATTAATAGATTTGTGCTAGTATATTTTGTGATAATCTATAGGTAATTTATTTGTATTATATAATACTTAAGCTAACCTCTTTTTAAAGTCTAGTAAATATCTTCTTTATTTCTTAGTATCTAATACTAATTTTTTTTTTATTTTCTTTCTAGTACTATTCTTTCCTTTTTTTTCTTTTTTTATAGTACTAAGTTCTTTTATCTTCCTTATTACTAGCTTTCATGCTTTTTTTATAAATTTTCATACTAATTTCTGTGTTTGTAACTATATTAGCTAATTTTTTTATATTTTTTTACTATTTCTTGTATGGTTTATTTAATCTTAAGGCAACTATTATATTATCTCCCATATTAATAAGTATATAGGTAGTACTAATATCTTTACCTATATATACTAGTTACTGTTCCTGGTCTATTAATTTAGTTATTAAGTAGGTAGTATTAGCTTGTATTATTATTATTGCAATACTTATTTGTAAATTATAGATAGCTAATCCTTGATTCTTTTTATTATAATATTTTTTTATAATATATCCAGGTTTTCTGTATTTATAATATTTGCTATTAAACTTTTTCTTGTTGCTATTCTAGTTATTTTAGTTCTTGCTAATAGTAGTATTTATCTATATTTTAATATCTCTATCTTGGTCCTTCTTAATACTATATTATTTTTTGTTTTTTTAGTTTCCCTAGTTTTGCTGATGGTTTTCCCAGTATTATTTGATTATTTAGCTCTTAATCCTAGATACTATTTTAATTAGCTTATTAAGGGTTTTTAGCTTGCATGGGATGTATATTATTATATCCTTAATTTTAGGCTTGAGTATCTAGTAAAATTTTAATTATAATACCATATTGTCCTAACTAAGGTTTGATACTATCTAATAAAATTTTGTAGATAGCTTTCTAATACTTATTCTTTCTTGTTAAAGTATATTAATTTATTATTTAGTAGTATGCTTAGTATTAGGGTTACTAAAAGCATGCATGATCCTTTCCTTGAATTTCTTATAATTGCTAAACATTTCTTTTATTACATCCTCTTGACTATTATTATTCTATTTATAGTAGTCTCTTATATAGGGTTCAAACTAGTTAAATATAGCACCTATAAGGTAAGTACCTGTAAATATAACCTTATCTACCTCAGCTGTAATAGTAAGGTTGTTAATTTAGAGATGCATATCTATTAAAGTTAAATACCTTCTTAGCTTAGAATGCTTACTATCAAACTACTTGGCTTTGTTTATCTTGATACTTTTAAATATTTTTAATAACTTAATCTCCAAGGTTATGGCTGCAAGCTGCTCCTTAAATGCTTTAAGTTCTTCTTTAGGAGTAAGCTTTGTTATAATATTTTTGGTAAAAGCTAAAGCTGCCTTGCTGCTTGTAATACTGCTGTTTTTACCTATATTATAGATAGTAATGTCTCTTTTTACTTAACTTGAGGGTCTATTATTGTTAGATTAGGTCTGCTAATCCTTCCAAAGATAGGAACCTAAGGGTATTCTAGAAGTAAATAAAGGGAGTATAGTTGTTAAAAGGTCAAACAAATATAGAAAGAGGCAGATGCTTGGAGTTCAGATTGGTAAATAATATAGTATTATCAATCTAGTTTATAATAGATAGAGAATAAAACTTCTAGATACAGGTAATAACAGTTCTTATATAACCCCTTTAAATAATACCTGTCATGCTTTTTCTCTTTAACAAGCATGCTGGTGCTTATTCTTGTCATGCTCTTTTTCTTTGACAAGCATGACTGTAGTCTTGATTAGCCCTAGCATCATATTATCCAATACAACTAGGTTGGCACATTGTTATTCCTTAGCGTTGCGGCGCAGAGCTGCGGCACAGCGGAATCCATTGGCTGTCAATGTCCGATTCTCTGACAGATAGGATAAAGAGAATATAGATCATTAAGGTCAAACAAAGTATAGAAAGAGGCAAATGACCAAAAGTGATTAGTAAATAATAGGTATATTGTTAATCTGGTTATAACAGACAGAAAATAAAACTTTCTAAATACAGGTAATAACAGTCCTTATATACCTGTTCCCATAGTATCACTGCTCAGCTCTCACAAGACTGCCAATACTACATATCAGAGTGCTGCTTAGATATACACGAGCAATAATACAACCATATTCCCCTTTTGTCTTAGCATCATATCGCCTGATATAACCGGGTCAGCATATCTATGTTCCTTAGCGTCTCGTCATGACACTATGGCACATCAGATTCATTGGTTATCAATCTTCCATTTCTCTAACAAATAGGTTATAAAAAGGTATAATAGCTACTAAATATGAAAAATTAAGATTATAAAAAAAATACCAAGTCCTTGCTATAATTTGATTAAGTATAACTATTAAATTATATAAATAAAAATATATAGCTACTAGGATTATAGCAAGTCTATTTTAATTTAAAAAAATAATTTAATACTAGTAAATATTTATAAGGCTCTTGTTAAATATTACTATATAATATAATTAAAAGCTTAATAGTATTAGGTATAGTCTAGTAATAAATAACTAATAATTATTTTATTTTATATAATTTTAAGAATATATAGTTTAAGAATACTAGAGTTTTATTAAAGCTATTTATTAACTATAAGCTATTAGTAAATATTCTTAAATATTTTATTAATACTAGTTATAATATAAATACTATTATAAGTATCTAGTCTTATTAGCTTTTTTTATATAAATTTTAACTTCTTTTTTACTTATTATTCTAGTATATATTCTATCCTATCTTATTTTTTATTTTTTTTATTTTTTTTATTTCATAGTTTTTTTAATTTTTATATTCCACATGTACTATAACTTGGATAATTTTATTTATTTACTATAATTATTTTTTCTATGTCCTGCTTTATAGTCCTATATTTTGTTTATTATCCTTTTTTCTTATCTTATTATTTTTTATAATTCACCCTATTCTTATAATTACACTCGTTACTCGTTCTTTTAAAAGTCCTAATTTATATTATATAGTAACTATATACTAGACTTGTTAAACCTAACCCGTGAAACCCGCCCCAACCTGCCAAGAAATGGGTTGGGTTGCTGATTTTAATAATCCAATAGGTTTTGGGTTAGGCATTGTCAGAGAAACGGAGATCGGCAGCCAATGAATCTGATGTGCCATAGTGTCATGATCGAGATGCTAAGGAACAACAATAGGCCAACCCAGTCATATCGTGTGATATGATGCTAGGACTAATCTAACTTATAGTAGTATTGGGTAATCTAATATGATTGGATATAATAAAGCAGGTGCTCTAATATAAGTATTATATAGTACTCAAGGATACTATAGGAATAGATATATAAGGACTATTATTACTTATATCTAGAAGTTTTATTTTACTATCTATTATTACTAGATTAATAATATACCTATTGTTTACTAATTATTTTAGTTATCTGCCCCTTTTTATACTTTATTTGACCCTAAATGTCTTATATTCTTTTTATCCTGTCAAGAATATCCTTAGGCATTCTCCTATGGATTGATCAGCGGACCCTAATCTAACAGGCATGGGTAACCCATCAGATTATGGATAATCCAATGGGTTGCCAAGCTATGCCAAGAAATAAATTACTGTATTATATTTACATATATATATATATAAATATAAATAAATTACTGTATTTGATATAGTAATTTATTTAAAGATGTAGATTATTACCTAATTAGGTAATAATCTACACGCATGGGTTTTATGGGTTTTATAGATTGGGTTAGTAGGTTTTTTAGTAACCCATGGGTGGGTTTCCAATCCCCATAACCCAACCCAAAACCCACCAGTTCATCTTCAAAGGCCATGGGTCAACCCAAAATCCGCGGGTTAGCAAGTCTACTATATACCCTTTATAGTTCTACTATAGCTTATTATATTTGCAGGGACCTGTATCTCAGTAGTTGGTCTTATAGTCTAAATCAAATTATTATTAACAAGATACTAATTTCATCGCCTACTAGCTTCTATATATATATATTAACTAGCATTTTAATTTTAGCCTATATTCTAACTATATAAATTATTATTATAATATTATTATTTAGGCTTTTGTCTTGCTAGAAAGCTTGGGCTAGAAGCTATTCCTTTATAATAAATGTTTAATCTATTAAGCTTATATTACCCTAGGATGCCTGTATACTATTTTTATATGACATGGTTTCTAGAAGTAAGGCTAAATCTAGTTTTATAACAAGCAAGTTACCTATTTTATATGAACTTAGTATTATACTAAGTATATTATTTTAGGCTATTTTTATATAATTTTAGATACTATAATTAATACCAAGCTCTATCTTATATTAATAAGATATAGACTTTTTGTTGCATGGGTAGAGATATTAATATAGCTAGTCTTTTATCTTATTTACTAAAACTAAATTATCTTTAAATATACTACTACAGACTTAGAATACTATTATTATATATATTCTTGCCTTGCTTGTTCTGCCATGCCCTACCATATTCTACCTGTATCTTAGTTAATTACCCTTTATAGCTTTAATAAAAGGGGATTATTAACAAGATACTATTTTTTATTACCTACTATTTAGTACCATGTCCTTCTATTAGTTTAGGGACGTATATATATAATAGGAAAGAAATACTTGTTTTATTAATTTTGTTATTAATTATATTACTACTTATTCTAATACTAACATGTTAGGAACCTAATAACTTTTCTTGCTTTAAATCAAAACCCAATACTTTATTAACTCTTCTATTAATTACAATCTAATATTACTAAAAGCACTAGACTTTGGAGCTTGTTTAGTAAGAATAGATAAACAAGAATTAAATTAAGATAATTACTCCTAGAAGGTAAATTAACAAGTTTTTCTAGATTAACTATGTTATTGAAGTGACAACCTCTTGTGCACTTCTAACCCCAGGCTCTCACACGGGACTTCCGAAGAGTTCAGATTGACTTTTCTTTCCTGGTGCGATCATGTTTAATATGTGTGAAGACATGTTATGGTTGGGTTGAAGTGAAGGTAAAAGAGCAGGGCCAGCTTAACGAATTTCCCCACCGAGTGGATCACCCCACCGAGCGGATCACCTCCTTGATTTTTAACGTGTTGTTCAACATGTTGAATTCAAACCTCTACTATGCCACTAAAAGCATGCTAAAGTTGTTAAAAATTAGTTGAGTAGGAGGGTAGGATCCTACTTACTATCTAAGCTTTAAAAAACTCTAAAATTTAAGGTATTTATTATATAGTAAAGGCTTTTAATATTTTTTATATAATACTTAATAAATAACTTTAGGGTTAACCTTTTTACCTAGAAGTTTATATAAATAGCTACTAGCTTTTTTAGCTTTAAAAAAACTATTTAATTAACTAGATAGTATCTTAGAATATATATAAAGTTCCTTTAAGACATATACAAGTTTATAAGATAGCAAATCTTATCCTATAAACAGATATTTTAACTTTATGCCTACTTATTAGAAAAACTATATTATATATCTTATTTAATACTATAAAGAAGTCCAATCTTAATATATAAGGAAATATAATTATAATCATGCTAAATATAAGGATACTAAGATTATAAAGGGGTAGTTTAAGCAGCTCTAGCAGGTCTAAAATAAATATAATATTCTTGACCAAGATATTTATAATTTTAATAAGACTGGCTTTACTATAGGTTAAATAGTAACTATTAAGGTAGTTACAAGATCCTAGATACCTAGAAAAAATTAAATCTAGGAATCATGAGTAGGTAATAATAATTAAAAGTATTAATTCTATAGGGTGGTTAGTTCCTATATATATTATTTTTAAAAAAAAGGTTTATATTAAAAGGTAGTATCAAGAACTTGCCTTGCTAGAAGATTAGAGGATTAAATTAAGTTTTAATAGTTAGATTATAAATAAGATAGGCCTCTAGTAGCTTTAAAAGGTTTTTATTCCTATAACTAGTAGCTATATAGTTAGTTAATATTAATTACTTATATTAGATAGCTATAAAAGTTATTTTATACCTATTTTTAATAAAATATATAGTAAAAATAATATTATAGCTATTTACATGCCTTTTTATTTATTATATCTTTTATAGCCTCTTAATATTAGTTATTTTAGGTCTTTAAAGTCTATATATAGTAGTTTAGTTAAATCAAGAATATGCCTAGGGTTTTACTATATTAATAAATTAGACTTTCTAAAGGCATATCCTATAGCCTATATAACTATTTTTATACCTTAAAATATTTAAAATAGCTTTACTATAGCTAGTATATAGCTATTTAATCCCTAGCAAGTTCTTGATAGGTTAAATATTATACTTATTATACTAACTCTATCTAGAAGCTATAATAAAGCCTTTATAAGCTTTTTAATACTAGCAATACTTTATATAGTTTACTAGCTATAAAAAAAGTATTTTTACTTAAAAATTGCTTAAAAATAGTTTTTAAAGCCTTTTAATACTTTTAAAAATAGCTTTATAGCAAGTTTTAAAAGGCTATAAGATAGTTTTATATAATACTACCTATCTAGCTTAGGAAAACTACAAGCTCTATATAAAAAACAAGATAGAAAGGCAGAAAAGGTATTAATCTAAATACTAGATATCTAATAATAAAGGCCTGTTAATATAGGAAGGTAAAGACCTTGTAGTATTAAAAAATAATCAAGAATATAAGATAGGGGGGTCTTTGATAATATCTACAGGTTAACCTTTTGAAGCACCAAGACATGCTTTACCAACATGTTTAAATTGCAATACTCAGGGCTATAAAAGAAATAGATATCCTGTACCTTTAGATACCTAATTTTAATTAATATCGGCGTTGGTTGGTGGTTGGCAATCGATTCAAGTTCTAAAAGCGCGGTCGAAATCGAGGAGGTGAAATACATTATAGTATATATACTATAGCCTGTAAAGTAAGTACTAGACGAGTTGCTTTGCAAGGATCCTTAAACAGGTTACTCTGGGATAATAGTAGTAGAATTGCTGGTACTCTAATAATAGGAGTATCGATCACAAAGATAGGAAAGCTAGATATAGTAGTAATAAGTGTTCTTATATATTCTTCTGATTCCTACCTTCAAGATAGTATACTGGATAGTATAACTAATTAGGTTATATTGGCCTGTATACCATTCTTCTACTATTAATGGTATACCTAATAGTATATAATTATATGGTCTCTTACTAGTATAACTCTGTTTGCTGTGTCCCTAGGACAACTTAAAATTCTCTCTTGTAATAATTCCTATTTCTTTTATTCTAGTAGCAGGGTTTAGTAGTTATATAATAGCTATAGTTTCTAAACTATAGTTTTCCTATTATACTTAAAGACTATATAGTAACTCCTGGTAATAGTATTTGTTATTTATATAGGTATGTGGTCTATTAGTTGTAATCATGTAGTATTATTTGTCCTTGTCTTATGGTTGGGCAGTACCTATAGTTATTATCTTGTTGTCAGGGTTGGATTTAAATCCAAAGTGGCTTTGGACAACTGGATTGCGGTCCAAGGCCCCCTGGCCTTATCTTTCTGCCTTGTAACCCTGCTCTGCTAACTGTTGGCTAAGGGTTTATAACAAACTATAGATATTATATATTATTAAATAAAATTAGTTAAAAATAGCTTAATATTTTTATCTAATAGCATCTAAACAAGTTTATTATAATATTAAATATACTAGATATAATAGTAAGGTAAAAGATATAATTAAGAAGCTATTTAATTAGTATAATAATATATAAAGTTAACAAAAGTAAGTAGAAAGTTAATCTTGCCTAATATCTAGATAAATAGATAATTAGCCTAAAATAACCTTTTCTATAATAGTTTATTAATTTAAAAAATTAGTAGTTCATCTTAATCTATCTAGTCTATTATATAAGAACCTTAAAGTAAATAATAAGAACAAGCTAATTAAAAATATATTAATAAATTTAGAACTAGATATAGGTACTTCTAAACTAGTAATAGAATCTATTTTATTGATAGATAATATTAATACTATAATTATTATAGAAAGTCTTTAGTAGATAGAATTTGATACTAGTTATATACTAGTAGTATATAATTATAAGCTATATTAGCTAAGATAGTAGATATTTTAATTTTTTTAAGAAATACTTAAATTTCTAGTAATTATCTAATATTAGAATACTTATATTTATTCTTCTAGTAATTCCAACTATGATTAATACTCCTAGCTTCCAGTATAAACTAGATATTATAGTATTTATAAAATAATATTTATATAAGTAATCTTGGAGAGCAGAACTAATAACTTTCAATTATATTAGAATATTAATAAAACCTATATAAATATTTTAAAGAGTTATAAAAATAGATTAGATAAATAGCTCTAGATATAAATAGAGTAAAATATGAAAACCAAACCCTAGTATTAGAGAATTGGATATTAATAGCCAATAGATCTGCTGTGCTCTAGCAATATACCATAGCATAACAATATTAGAGAATCAGATATTAATAGCTAATAGATTTGTTATGCTATAGTACTATGCTATAGTATAATAGGATAAAGATATGCTAACCTGGTTATATTAGGTAATCTAATGTAATCTAATATAGTAGAGCAGGCACTTTGATATAAGTATTATATAGTATTTAGGGATACTATAGGAATAAATATATAAGAACTATTATTACCTATATTTAGAAATTTTATTCTTTATCTATTATTACTAGATTAATAATACACCTATTATAATTATTTTTAGTTACCTTTTTCTATACTTTATTTGATCTTAATAATCTATATTCTTTTTATCTTGTTAAGAATATTCTTAGATATTCTTCTATAAATTAATTAGTAGACCCTAAATCTAATAATAATAGACCCTTAATTAAGTAAAAAAAAGTATTTAGTATTAATATAATAGGAGATAATAGTATTTCCAAGAATGTAGTAGCTAATACTTTAAGAAAATTAATAGTAACTAGAAAACTAACTAACTCTAAAAAAATTATATAGTTAGGTAATATAGTTTACTCTTTATTAAACCAAGTTAGTATATTATAGTTATTTAAGAATATTAAGATAAATAAGCTAGAACTATTTAAAAATAAGCAAGTAATTCTAAAAAGTTATCTAATTATAATACATATATATCTCCATATTAATAATCTAGGAAATATACTAGAATCTAGTAAAATTATATTTACTACTTTTCATCTTAAAAAACCTATATTTAGCTAGTTTAAATTTTACATATATAATTATTAAAAAATAACTATAATACTAGAGAAAGCCTATAACTAATATAATTTTTAACAAATATAAACTATTAAAAAATAGTTTAAGTAAGTATTTAGAAACTAGAATACTATAAAAATTAAATCTACTTATTATATTAAAAAAATAATATATAAAAATATATTATAATATTCTACTAGATTATATTTAACCTAATATAAAAAGATAATATATTTAAGTCTATATATTATAAAGGATTAAAAACAAGAACCAAGGATATACTTGTATTAATTAATAATAAGCCTAAGAGCCTGAATAAGTTTATTAATTAAGTATCTAAAATCAAGACTTGATATACTAAATAGTAGCTTAAAAAGTAGTAATAAAAAAAACTATTTAACTACTAAAAGTAATAACAAGATAAGAATAGAGATATTAAAATATAGATAAATACTACTATTAATAAGACTTAATAAAATAATTAGGGTAGTAATAAGAAGGTAAAGTTTAATAAAAAAATATTTAAATATAATAAACCAGGATGTATAATAAAAAATTATTAAATTAAAAAGAATTAAGGACTAGCTACATATAATTTATAAATAAATATTATATAAATAATATATAAAATATAAGTTAATACTACCAGAATAATAACTAAACTAATAAACTAAAAATAGTAATTAATATATATAATTAAGA